>NW_015151218.1:564454-568048 GCF_000732505.1 Cyprinodon variegatus
TGCTTTTTGTATCTCTGCTTCTGTCTCCTTGAACCCCAGTCTGCCTCGGCAGATGGTCGCTCACACGGAGCCTGGTTCTACTGGCGGTTTCTTCCTGTTAAAATCGAGTTTTTCCTCTCCACTGTCACTACAAGCATGCTCAGTATGAGGGATTACCTTCAAATTGATGCAATCAACTAGTTTTCCTTAGATAGAAAACTTTTAATCAATTTGACTGGACAATCTGATTGAATTGTAAAGAGCCTTGAGATGACATGTGTTGTGAATTGGCGCTATAGAAATAAACTGAATTGAAATTTAATTTAATAGAATGTTAACTCATGGGTTGATAATACATTGGTCAGGTGTTCTCTGTACACCCCCCCACAAAAAAAATTAACACAAACACAATGATAACATATGGACTGTCCTCACACATAAATTGATAGATTCAACACCACTTCCACATACTTCTCAACTATAGCAGTACCGGTATATAATCTGTAATCTTTTATCTGCTATTATGTGTCAATATTTAACCTGTATTAAAACCCCATTAATATATATAATCCATATCCTAACTTTCCTGTGTAATCTGTAGTTTTCATATTTATATATTTTATAGCCTCTTACAATTACTCTCTGTATATATATACCATTTTTAGTCCATACATACAGTACATATTCTCTCTGCACATGTAAATAAATAATTATATCTTGTATAGCACTTCTGGGTGGATGCAAACTAGATTTTGTTGCTTATTACTTGTGACAATGCAATGACAATAAAGTTGAATTTATTTCTATTCTAATCTCATAGCTTTTGTTCTCTGAGTGATATCACCGATCAAGCCTTTTCTATTAGTCCAATCTACAAAATAAGAAATAAAACTGAGTACAATTGGTGCTGATATCCTATGTGCATCGGTCAATTTTCAAAGCTGCAATATGAAAAAGTTGTGTGGGAAAATCCCTACCTTAAATAAAACAGTTCTCTCTGCAGACTTGAGAACTACCGTGTAATTGCTCTCTTCTCAAGGCAAACACAGTAGCAGCAATTCAAAATGGCCCTTCCCAGTCAAACACCAGGTGAATGGCAGCCCACTTCCCTCCAACTCCCAGCAAAATCCCCTCCAACTTCCAGCCACTGGAGTGACCCGCTCTTGCACATTTTTTTTTACTCTGACTCCACCCTTTCACTGAATTACAGGGTCTGACCAGGAGATTATGCTTCTCTTTAGGTTTTTATGTCCACAAATCATGACAGAAATAATATTTTAGTACAAATATTGATGTTTAAAAAGGAATTGTACGGGACCAGCAAAGGGCCCATAAAGGAAAGTGGCGAAATTTTGAATTGCTACTACTGTAATGGGTTTAAACCATGCCAATGCTCTTACCTTTCAAAACAAAAAACTAATTTGAATAATGTTAATGTTAATATAAAAGTTAAAACCTTGGTCACAATCGTTATAGTGTTATCTGAAGGTGTATTTTCTAGTTTCTGTTCATCTATGACAAAACTTCTGTTTAATTTAACCTAAAATATCACTTATGATGACAAAGGATCTTTTTCCCTTCAGATTAGTGGCAGACGTTAGCAATATACTGTTGGTACTTCCATCCCAGTTGTTTTCCATCTAAAGGATGTAAGCCAGCATTTTAATCGAGAAATGTGAAAAGCACAAGCAGATTGTGAGATTGAGACTTTTCCTTCATCTCATGGAAAACAGATATGACATATTAAAAATTCTCTGACTCCCTACCCTGGTGAAGGGTACAAAGAGAAATGTTGCAGACACCTCGGTGAGGCCAAGGTTAGTTGAGCTGCAGAACTGGAATGAATTTAAAATAATGCTTTGCTTGCTAGAAAATGTTTCTCTCTAAAAGGAAAGCAGTATTGTCAACTTTCTTATGAACATTTTCTGCTTTCTCTTCTCCTACGATTCAAAACAAAAGAGCTAGAGCAGCTCATCCACACTGAAGGGTATTTATACCGAGCTACTGAGAGAACACCTCAGCAGAAACAGAGAGGCTGAAGCGGGAGAACAGTGAGCAGAGCTTTAAGCCTCTTCTTATCAGCTGGCAAAATACATTGTGATCAGCAGCCTGTCCTTGGAGCCACGATAGCTCAATTCTAGCCCAGGAACAATGTTACTCTTTAATAATGGCAGACATTCATCCAGAAACACCAATGTCTCTGTGCAGCAAAGAGCTTACTAAGGCATAGATACAAGTATTAATGGAGGGGGCTTTACTAACCTCATGATAAAGTGAACCACCTTTTATGAATAAACAAGAATTGGTTGAATACGTTTTATCGTTAATCTTCCTACATGAAAAAAAAGGATTATATCAACCATGTTTTATTTATTTAACCCTTATTTTACACTGCCTCCTACTGCGGTGCGAAGCCCAAAGGAGCTCCAAGGAGCATTTCCAGATAATGCAATGAAAGTCAGTGAAAAACATGTACATAAGACCAAAGTAACAGATCAAATCACAAAAACAAAAAGTGAAATACGGTCGAAAAATTAGAGCATTATCAGAGTCTCTTTACAGGCAGGGAATTTTAAAGAGGCACAAGAAGTAAAATTGAGAACATTCCTTATGGCGGTAGATTTGTTTCTTTATTATTCAATTAAAATAAAAAATTGCTTCAATCGAACAATATATTTTGAAATAAAAACACTTTGACTTCAATGAAAATAAAAACTTTTCAAATAAAGAAAAAAAGTATTTCCAAAAATATAGTTGAAACTCAAAAAAATGCATTGACTGAAAATGTTTTCTTTGGACACATATATATATATATATTAGGGATGGGACAATTTATGAAAACCGTCCGAACCGTTCGGTTCGACTGTCTCGGTTCTATTCGCGTGTGTTTCGTTCGGTTCATGCGCTGCTCCTTTTTCTTATAGGTGAAGCATTTACACTCCAGAGCAGAAGGTGGCAGTACTGCTACCACAGCCAACCACCTGTAGTAAACAAGAAGAAGAAGAAGCGAAGCAGCCTAGCCGGGTGTAGCAGGGAAAAAAGCGAGTGGGAAAGAACAGGAGTTGGAAGACGCGCCAGCAGCGCTTTATAGGTCTGCTGTATGGGAGCGCTTTGCATTCAGAGTGACCTACGATGACGGCGGAAAGAAAGTTGTGGATAAAAGTGCAACAGTGTGCAAGCATTGAGCAACACGTTTTGTTTACGCTAACAGCAACATGACCAACATATCATGATAACCCCGAAATCCCTCATACCCCGTCAGCAACCCCCGCTGCTCTCCAGACCGCCTGCTCAAAGCAAAGCCTACAGCCCCCACTGTGGCTCCCTCCGTCCGCTCCCCTCTGAGTCCCTTGGAGATGGTAGAGAGCATGCGCGAGATCATTAAATTCAAGGAAGCAAAACATACGGATCATTTAAAATAATTAAAATCCATTATTTTTGGGGGGATTTTTTCATTAATTTCATAAATTTTTATGGGATTTCGGTGTAACAATCAAAATATACAGAATCGAACCGAACCAAAAACCATGACCAGAAACCGTGAATCGAACCGAACCGTGGATTTTGTTAATCGTTCCACTCCTTTTAAATATATATATATATATATATATATAT
>NW_015151218.1:568941-572882 GCF_000732505.1 Cyprinodon variegatus
TGGGGCTCGAACTCAGAACCTCAGGTTTTCAAGCTCTATGCCCTAACGACTAAGTGAGTTTAAGTTTATAAAGCAATGCAGAACCGACAAGCAGCCTAACAGGGCCATTAACAAGGTCATGAAGGTCGCCTATTATATGAAAAACAAAAAAAAGGAAACCACAATTTGAATAAACAGAGCAATTGCAAATGAGATGGCTGCAGTTGCAAAACAGCTCTATGATTCCTCAGAACGAACATATTGTGTTATGACTCTGTGCCAACTTATCTCTGCAAAACACTAGACTCCTTCAGGTCAGCTTTTAAACTAACCTTTTTAGTCTAACGTTATCCAAGCTTCAAGCAGGTTGAATTATAGATATATTCTTTTAAAATCATCCATACTACACATGTGACTTTATGTGCAGGTGGAACAAAATGTAAACAAACAAAACTCTGCTGCCCTTTCATACTGGCTGAAGCTTCCCTATATGGGTTATTCATTCAAACATAAATACACATGAAAAAAGGCTCAGGTGATGAAAAACAGAGAGAATGTTAAAGGAAGATGTGACCAGAGGAGAAGTTCCTGTGAGTGTTTGAGGAAGAAGTTTGGATATCCCACAGGAACACGCTGTTCGTTATCATAGTTGATTTGGTTATCATTTAACAACAGCTGATGTCTGCAAACATTTGACAGTGTGAGCATATTGCCGCTCACACAGAGCCTGGATCTGCTGGAGGTTTCTTCCTGTTAAAAGGGAGTTTTTCCTCTCCACCTTTCGCACAACCATGCTTAGTGTGAGGGATTACCTTCGAATCACTGAGTCGATGCAATCAACTGGTTTTCCTTATATAGAAAACTTTGAATCAATTTGACTTTATGATCTGGTTGACTTGTATCTGTAAAGTGCCTTCAGATGATATTTGCTGTGAATTAGTGCTATATATATAAACTGAATTGAATTGAACAGTTGATATTCTTGGAACTTCAAAGTATCAGCGTAAATCAATACACCTTATAAACTAAGTTGTAACTGGGGATGTCCCAATCCAATATGAATATCAGAAATGTGCTCACAGACCACCACCATGTTTGCCTTCATCGATCTCTGCAGAGGCACTACATTGCGGTGATTCCCTAAATGCAGACCATAGACCAGTCTCCAAAGACTGCCAAATGCTAAGTGAACCTGGTGGCTATTCTCAGAACCAGATTATGTAAAACACTTTTCTGCAACATTTCTCTCTTTACAGGAACAACATGGAGGCACCCCAGACTAGAAACATAAAGTATCCCAGAGGACACAAATGCCCTGGCTAGGCCATCTGAATATTGACACATCCATCAAGGCCTGGGCTGAGCTTTCCTGAACTGTGGAGATACATCACATTTCCAAAAATAAATATAATTATACCTCACAGTTCGAAAATATATATATTTTTATATGACCAAAGTGTCACTTTAAATGGAGCCTGCTTTTGTCTACTAGCTGTTAGCTCCATTATCTCCATAAGCTAAAGCTAGCTAAAGAGGCTAGGTTGTCTCTAACCTAAAATATTATCTCAGGAACAATGAAAATCCTTTATGAAATACTATTTTACCAAATAATGTTTTATTGACGTTGTGAATTAGTTCAAACACATTCCAGTTGCTCAAAATTAGTGAAAAGCTAAACTTTGGCTTTCAAACATGAAATTAATGCCGACCTGTGATATCATTGAATCACGTCATTGATAACAGTTTTTGATCATTTTCATGTCTGTTTAAATGTGTACCTTTTTTTCTTAGTTTTGTTTTATTAGCTCTGTTAACAATTTAATAACGTAACAGATAATAATGGTTGATTGAATGACTTCTAACATTGTGAACTATTCCATATGTTCATTTCATTTCATTTCACTTTCATTTGTTGTCCAAACACGCAGCCAGTTGGTCGTGTTCACAGAAAAGCTCTTTGATTAAATTGCATAAGTTACAACCACATTTCATTGCATAACATATTTGTAATCCCTCGAGTGGGAACCGAATATAACATTATTACATAATACTTTTCTGCCATGTTTCGTGGTCTTCATGATATTGCTCCTTTTCTAATGCTCTAAAGCCTCTGATGCTTCCAAAGAAAGGTTAGTATTTTCCCTTCCATTTGGCATTTGAACAGGGGGAAATTAGGGAAGGGTAAAAGGGGTGCTGCTGAAAATCACTAAGTTAATGAAAAGTATAAGGGTCATTGATAATAAATGCTTAACAAATAGATAAAATCAAAGGTTATTAAACACATCTTTCCTATAAAACAAAGTATCTGCAAAGATGAAAGAAGTGGAGATACACACCAAGTTAGTATTTAAGCATAAGACACATTTCTGCAGAGGGGAAAAAATGCATTGTGCTTTTTAGTGCAAACCAACAATACCATATCATTAAACAAATAAGGATGAGCTGCACCAAATCACCCTCCAAACTATTATTAAAAACTATTTTCAGTAAGAGATTGATGAAATGCTGACAGAAGCATTGTTTTTAATGCTTTTTAATGTTTTTAAGTTAATTCCACTGAAGTTCTAAAGACATTTCTAAAGGAAATACCAGGTTGATCCAGATAGAACGACTAATTTAAATCATCTATCATACATTTATGCACAGAGGAGGATAGAGCTCCAATAAAAGATATTGTCCATTATCACCCAACCCACAAACTAGAGCTGACAGATCTACAACAATGCTTATAACACACATCAATATTGATATATTAACAAAATGCCTTCAGAAAGAATGCCCACAATTGATGTGTGTACAAACTTCTGACAAATATTTTGCCATGTATATGAAACTCCTGGGATATAGATTATTTCAGAAATATTTGCTCTAAGAAACAAGACATAAAAGTTTGTAAACACAGACTGTTAGTCAGTTTTGTTGTAATTAAACTGTAATGTACATTGAAAAATCAGAAATGTCATATTACTATTATTCAATCAAATTAATGTAGACAGACATCCGCTACTCATTTAGAGAGCATGATCTTTAGATGGTAACAGAAAGGATAAACAAAGGAGTAAAATCTTCTTGTTAAAAATCTTTAATGTCAGCCTAAAAACAGTTTCTAAGGTGATGGGCTTAAACACTCCTCTGCATCTGTTCTCCTCCAATCATCCAAGAACCCCTGTTGTTCTCCCAACTCCAGCCCCTCGACCCTTCAACGGCAGAACCATCCCATAACCTCTACGTTTTGCAAACACACGCTGAGAGCTTCCAGGAACTGGGGGCTGACTACGCAGAGGGGACAGCAGCCGAGGCAAGAAAAACAGAGCTGTGACAGCAAGTGCAGCTGGATTCTGTGTCATGGATGTAAGATTAAAGACTAGGAGACTCTAAACATAGAGCTATTTGCTGTGGATACGGCCGGTAGAGCTTCATGACACTTCAGACGCTTCAGGTTGTCTTTCTTCCTGAAATCAAGAGGGAGGGAAGCCTGCTTTACTGAATGAGCTCAGTTAAAGTCTTAAAAATCAGCCCTGCAAATATAACGGCCAAGAATAGGATTGCAAGTTTTTGGTTAATGAATTCAGGTAAAGCTGATTGAGCTTATTGATTAATAATTAATTGATAAATGGCCCTTTTTTTTTAGAAAAAACCTGACTTTTCTCCTGTATCAAGAGGATCTTTCCACAACAAATGTATACTAAAACAATTACTTTTCAAATTGATTAATCTGTCGATTATCTTTTTGATGAATCGATTGATAATCGGATAAAAAAAGGTTCCTTAAATAAGAGTTTTTACAAAATTAAACCAGGTCAAACTAGCACTTTTCCAATTGAGGAGTTCTGGATAGAGTATATGGGTCGATCTGTCAGATAAAGGCATGTTTTACAGTCTCTATACGGATATTCACAATTAATTGTTTCATCCATATACATATGCATGCATATATATATATATATATATATATATATATA
>NW_015151218.1:573074-574437 GCF_000732505.1 Cyprinodon variegatus
TATATATATATATATATATATATATATATATATAGATATATAGATATTTATATATATACTAGGTATGGAACGGTTTATGAAAACCGTCCGAACCGTTCGATTCAACTGTCTCGATTCGCGTGTGTTGCGTTCGGTTCATGCGCTGCTCCTCTTTCTCTTTTTCTCCAGAGCAGAAGGTGGCGGTACTGCGACCAAAGCCAACCAACTGTAGTAAACAAGAAGAAGAAGCAAAGCAGCGTAGCCAACTGTTTGTTCTAAAGCGCTGCCTCGCTGCTATTTGAGAGAGAAGTAATGCTAGAGGAGAAACGTAAATTGATCAGGATACTAATCCGGGATTATTCACACCCGTTATAGCAACAAGGATGAAGTATAAACACTGGATACATTCCTTCAGTTACTAACTAAATAGTAGCAGGTAGCTGTGCTGCACGGTGGAGCAGTGTCAATTTCTCTGCTGATATGATGCAAGTAAACACATGGCGGGTAGAAAAAGACTCGCTGACAGTTAGCACTTAGATCGAGAAGACTATGGTTACTTAATGCACATCATGGATCAAGGTCTTAACATTCCTCTGGGAAAAACCAGAAACTCTTTTAAAACAGCAGAAAGTCTTTCCCAGCACTGATGTTGCATAGCTAAAAGCATGTTTTAGAGTCTCTATACCAATGAATCGATTACTAAATTAGGTTACTATTATTTTAATAATTAATTAATCACAATTAATCCAATTAATTGTTTTATCCCATATACATATATTTACACACACATATATATACACACACACACACATACTGTATTTATATATATATATATATATATATATATATATACATGCATATGTATGTATGTATATATTAGGGGTGGAAGGGTTCATAAAATCCACGGTTCGGATCGGTTCACGGTTTCGTGGTCACAGTTTTCGGTTCGGTATATGTTGATTGTTAGGAAAATCTATTATGTCTTGTATAGTCAGGTTAAAACTGAAAGAAAAAAGCAGTCTGACATTTGATACATCATTGTTACATCTTAGGTTAAAAGTAGGTGAGATTCTGGCATTGCAAGAGAGGAGACAGTGCTTCATTTATTTGACAAACAATCTTTAACAATGAAGCATGGGCTCTATCAAAACTAGACTTAGGTCCCTTTGTCCCACTTTGTCCCAATATCCTACTCCTTTAGTTAGGCATTTCGCCCTCTCTGACTCATCACCGTATTTCTGTTTAAAAGCTGCGGGGAGTTGAAGTTGTCCTGTCGACTCTTTCCCTCTCCTCCTTGCGCTGCACACTGTCTCACTGGGATGATGTCTCCGCAGGTGAGCTGACATGTTGGTCGTGTTGCTGTTAGCATAAACACCACGTGCTG
>NW_015151218.1:577160-579415 GCF_000732505.1 Cyprinodon variegatus
AGATGACATGTGTTGTGAATTGGCGCTATAGAAATAAACTGAATTGAATTCAATTATTGGCAGCGTTTTGGTATAAAAGGGGGTTCACAGCAGGAAACCGTCAGATCTCCTCCAGACTGCATCATAGGGTGGATCCTCTTTGCGTCCTCACCCACAACCAACAAGCGTCCTGCAAAGCACCCATGACGCTCAATCTGCTGTGACTGAAAACCTTCTCTTTCTCTTTTTTCGGGTGGGAAGAGCATTGCTGCTCCGCGATGCGCCTGAGGGGAGCAGTTTTAACTTATGCTTCATAACGCTGCTGTGCTTTATGCATAATTTAGGCTGTCATTGGACATAAGTTCTGGACTCCTTATGAATACGCCCGAAATTTAAAAGAAATTCATCGAAAGTTCAGCACATGCCAGCGTTTTAGTAGATTCTATGACTTTGGGCATATGCTGGCTAAATTGGCATGGTGTGACAGGGCCTTTAATTTAATCTGGAACCGGCACTGGTGTGGGGAAGTAGCTGCTTAGTTTGCTTATGCTTTGGACAGGCTCTGTTAGTAAACCACTCATCAGCCTCCAGGCCTTTTATGAACTAAATAATGTAACAACCTGTAAAGCAGGCCCCTAAAGGTGGACTTGTTGCCATCATCCCTTCAAAAGGATCCCTACTGACTTCCAGTTATTTCTCATTAAACACTTTGAGCATCATACACTTTACTACACATTTCTATGTTTTCCATGCACACGCTCTCAGACTAACTAATCCAATTCATCCAGCTTTTAAAATAAAGTTGATGAGGGTTCCTTAAATGTTTATGAGGTGTCTTTAGAGGCAGCATCCTCTCGTGCCAGGTGCATGACACAGATGCACACCGTGCATGCTGTGCAGAGCAGGGCAGCATCCCGCCCCACCAACAGGAACACGGTCAGAAGGAGCCATCTGCATTGCACTCTTTCTCCAATAAATGGGGCAGAAGGTGGATCCAGCTGGATGGAAAAGTTTCACTCACCCCAAAACGGGCTATCCTGCAGCTCTCCGCCGGGAGGAGGAGATGTCCCGACTGCTTGAGAGCAGATGATCTTCTAGGTGTGAGGCAGGATCAGCCCCTGGCAGCAGATGTGTCCCATGCTTCACACCTTCTCTTCCGGAAAACACGGACACTGCAGCCCACGCTCCCCCCCTCCCCTTTCCCCTGCGCCTGTGATCCTGAAGCGCCGCTGCGCCGCTGCGCCGCAGCCACGTCAAACGCCACGGAGCGGCTGCTCAGCAGCGCCGGGATCCAAACTGGATTCAGTCCGGCTGCTTTCTGCACATCCACAGCGCGAGGATCCCAACAACTTTATCACCCGAACGCGAATCGACCCGTGGGTCCTAAAACCCGCCTTGTTCACGCAGCATAACCAAAGACAATAGCTGCGGTGAAGCAGGATTTACGTCCAACAATAACTCGCCTCCATTTCCTTCCCCCGATCACGTGCTCAGAATTTTATAATAGGATTTATTAGCGCACGTGCCACGGAGTCCAATCTTTAATATCGCACCTCCATTAAACGCAGGACTTGTGGTTTTAGGGCAAACGGCGCCCCTAGTGGCCGATCCATGAAAGCCGGGATTCCAGTGAAAGTCTGAGGAACCGTGAGAATCACAGACTGATTACTAAGCTTGCTGGACACATTATGATAAACACATCAGTGCATTTAGATGCAGTGGACTCTTCTAATGGATTTTCAGGCCCTTTTATTCTGATATTCTGTAGTTTTAAGGAACATCTTTGCATTATGAATCATTTCAGTTTTACTGTTTATAGTTTTATTTAGTAAAATGGTCTATTTTAATTGAAAAATCATACAAAACACATAGTTTTCAGTGCTGTGACACCTTAAAAGAACTAATCAAACTTAGAATCCTTGTATTGTTATTATTTTCATTCTGTTGTAGAACCTCTATAGAAATCCATCCATCTAAACAAGATTACAGCAGCAATGAACTGGATCGAGCCTGACAGTATGAAAGATTTGCGACTCAACGACTCTCTGAAACCATTTAACAAGACACCACCCTCAAACCATATCTGCTCCGAAAGCAAGCTCTCTGCAATCCCAGAAACTTAACAAGGCTGTCGCTACATTTATCTGTAAGGATATTCAACCTTCTAGCGTGGTTGAAGATTCAATTCAGTTTATTTCTATAGCGACAATTTACAACACATGTCATATCAAGGCACTTTACAGTTCACCGGATCATACAGTCAAACTGATTCAAAG
>NW_015151218.1:579578-586545 GCF_000732505.1 Cyprinodon variegatus
CTGAGGCTGACTGGGGTTCAAGGAGACAGAAGCAGAGATACAAAAAGGCAACCCAGTCAAGGAAACACACAAACAGGCAGACGAGCTCCGAGCCAGCTCCCATGTCAGAGGATGAAGAGAGCACATCCAGCCAGTCACAGTCAAAGAAACAGGACTACACTGCAAAAACAGGCCAGGCTCCAACATCTATAAACAAAGGTGTTGATGGCAGCAGCACAGCTGATATTTCTCTCCAGGATGGCGTCACAGCCAAACAGGAACAGAGGTGGTGAAGATACTATGAGAAAAGACAGAGAGAGCAGAACGTTAGAGATTGAACTAACAGATTCTGAAGAATAGGAGAATAGAGATAGAATGAAGCGGAATGATGAAATGGGGGTCCCTATGTCCTCCAGAAGTCTAAACCTCTAGCAGCATAACTATAGAGATAGCTCAGGATAACCTTATCCACTCTAACTGTAAGCTTTATCAAAAAAGAAAAGTTTTAAGCCTATCCTTAAAAGTAGACAGGGTGTCTGCCTCACGGACTAAAACTGGTAATAAAGGCTCCTTTTTAGTTATAAGGCTCTAAAGTTATAAGAGCCTTATAACAGATTTCTTATAACTAAAAGATCTGTTATCTAACCTAGATGGCTTCCTTTGCAAAGAAACTTTGAGACAGTTAAAGGAAATTGAGTTTTTTGAGTTTGCAATAGGCACTTTATTTACGGAGCCTGTGCTTTGGTTTGAATTTATTTCCATTTTTGAATTTTTGTTTTGGTCAGATCATGTTAAATAAAAAAAATGCATGATAAATGTGCATTTTCCATCATGTTCATCCCAAGCAAGATCGCGAGCAGTGGTGACTCCAGAAATGTTTCACGGGGGGCCAGATTGGGCCACTAAAAATCTTGGGGTGGCACACTGAAACTAAAGCCATAATTTCAGCGTTTGAATCTACTATTGTGGTAAACCTGCTTGTAGAAATTATAAAGACTTAAACACCTACTCATACTTTGGTTCATTGTGTGATTTTTAGGGTTACGTCGCTTGCTGTGCATAATGGGATAAAATGCTAAACTCAGGCAACTACAATTTTCACTGATGAGTGGGGTGCCAATATGGTCAATATGTGCTTTCAGGATGTAGTTTTACTGGACAATACTTTTATTTCTTCATAGGAAATGTTCATTTCTTGCAACATCATTGACCTCAATATCACTGGATGAAAAATGGGCGTATTTTCAAACAAAAATGTGCAAAATGCAAGTTTATTTTGAAAGGAAAATTTTTGCTCCAACGTTTGTATTACTTTATATGTTATATCTGTGGTTCCCAATGTTTTATTGGTGTCCTCCCTTTGATGTAAAAGAAAGTTTTAGCACCCTTTTCAACCAACCTTTTTGACAGTTTGACAAAGAAAGGTCAAATGCTGTACACCATGAAGTAATCCCCAAAACTACCACCTTTAAACTTTTTTGTGTAACAGAAATTAACATTGCCATCAACTTTTTTTGTGATTACACCACCTGTAATAACAGTGAGCCCACAGTAGGGGGCACTTTGCAAAACAACAAGGCTCCAAAAGGAGATTTTTGTTTGTGATGGCCACCATGATTAGTCATATTTTATGGAGAGACACCCTGCAAACCAGGGGACTATGAAGGTAGATTTATTTCTTTATTATTTAATTAGAGAAAAGTTTGCTTGATCAAAAAATATATTTTCAATTAAAAACAGCTTCACTTCAATGAAAAACAAAACTTTTCAATCAAAGAAAAAAGTGTTTGAATACATTTGAACACACCAATAGTGCCATGCAGTGAAAATTATCTATGCTACATGCTAAAGTTAGCCTTACCATGTATCAATTACAAATTTCACTAGTTTACTGGCTGTTGATTATATTTTCAACCTAATATAGAAAAGTGTATTGATTTACTATGTTAAAAAAAAGTTTTAAGAAGGTAAAAATTCCTTTTCCTGAATTTGTGGGTTTTCCATTGTGGATCGTCTACCGATGTAGTGGGAAAAAAAGTATTCAATTATCTACTCCAGTTAAATAAATGGAGATTGATGGATTTCACTCAGTCGGCTCTTAATTTTTATCTTTGCAAAGAGAGAACAGTTAATCATACAGTCCTTATGCATGGTAATCCGCCCTGTTCTAAACTGGGCAGCGCCCTGTTCCTATTATTTACAATAATGGAAAGTAGTCAGAGTAAAAACAAACTACAGACACTTTGTTTAAACAGTTATGAATAAATCTTGAGAAAGAATCTAGTTTTTTATGGGAAGAAGGAATGTCTTGTCTACAAACACCCTCACGCAGGGCAACTGTGTGGCCTTGCAGGGGAAACAGGCTTAGTGAAAACTTTCATAGTGAGTAAATAGCATAAATTAATATATGAAATAAGAGAAACTAATTTTTCTGACCACAGCCGAACATCAACCTCTCAAACTTCTTTCAAGCGATCTCTCAACTCCGATTTTTAAGGTATTTTTACTAGTGATTATGAAAATAGCAGCCCCTTCATTTCCAGAGTGCAACGATCACATTTCCAAATAAGGTATGGGACTGACAGGGGTCCATCCCTGCCCCTTCCTCTTTGCTGCAGCGAGGTCCTGCTCGTTTTGCTCAGCTAGAAGCTGCTCTGTTTGATAGTTCTGTAATATGTGGAACTGTTGAGAGCTCCATGAACCACGTGGCTGTGAGTTAGCAATGTCAGAGAGTGTCAGAATCTTACTTTAAAGGCGAAGGGGATGTCATTTGGTTAAAAAAAAAAACACTGGATAAGGGCTGAAAATCCTGCTAACTACATCCATCCGAATAGCAACTCTCCTGAATGATAGAAACGTCTCCCAAACAGAGCGAAGGAGCGTAATTTTTCTACAAGAGAAGACAGGATAGAACGTGCACCATCACAGCTATGCGCTCTTTCAGTTATTAAATGTGAAGTTGTGATTAATAATTGCACTATTGTGATTGCTTAATACCTTTTTCTGTTTTTTGCAGGAATTTGACACCGTAGGGCAGTGCTGTAAACACTATGCATCTGAAATGAAATGCACAGCGGTGAACTCTGACGTGGTTACACCGTGTTTGCTCTGAATGCACCTTTGTGACTAAAACTTCTTTTTTTTTATGTTGTGAATAAAGTCATTTAAGGATAAAAATTTATTATTACGAGAGTAAAGTTGTAATAAGACAGGAAATTATCAAAATTTGAAGTGAACCAGACTGGGGCTTCAGCCTGAGCCCAACGTTTAACTCTTAACTAAAATAGTTTATTTTCCTTTTTATTCTTGGAATAGGAAAAAAATGTGTTTTTATAACATTAAGGCCTCGTTCTTATGTTTTGTTAAGAATGAGGCCTTATCAAAACAGGCCTGCAGCGGCCCAGCAGTGATGGTCCATCTTATGGGATAGAAAAATAAAAATGGAACCCCCTTCAGTTTAGCTCCACAGACCAGCAGTTGAGGAATCCTTCTGACAATCCTTATGGCCCCTCCGCCCTCATCTTTAGAGGCTGCCCTCTACCCACCTCTGTTTCTATTGATCTGGTGTATATGTCGATTTATATTGGTATTGATTTATTGCTCTGGTTGGGTTTGTTGGAACTCTGTACAGCTTGTTTCCATAGTTTATTGTCTTATCAATGATTGATCCCAGTGGAGAATGTAATCAAAATACTCTAACTACCCATCACCACACCTCTCCATCAGGGGTGGATTTAGAAAATTTGGGGCCCTAGGCTGGTGATAGGAACCAGCACACCATGTGACAGAAAATGGATAGATGGATGAAATAAGCTGCATGAATCATGAAGGCAGACAAGATAGAGGAGAGCAGGAGGCGGGGTTACGTATCTACTTGCTCTGGAATGCAGAGTTTAGTGCATTTATATGTTGCTGCCAAAGTCTCCAGTAGCAGAAGAAAGTTGCTTGATTTGGCCCTAGGCGCTTTTCTGAAATAAAAGTGGTAGAGGGGTCTGAAAAGTCACTAAATATAGCAGCAAATTGGCAACACTGTTCTTTGCATTGTTTGTTTTCAAATGATTTGCTGCTCAATGTATAGACCTTTCTTAGCATGTGCAGCAAATGGACTGATCCAATGTAGTGGACACTGAAGGGGGGGCCCTGAGACACACTTAATATTATAAGCATTCTGATGGCATTTTAGAGAAAATATTTTTATCAAAAACATAATTAATGTGCACAAATAAGGAATAGTTGTATTAACCAAACATGCAAAAAGACCCCCCCCCCCCACACCACCTACTATAGGCTAATAGCATAACCCCCCCCTGTGCTCTCCATCAAACCTCCAGGACTAAGCAGAAGTGACACAGCTGTGTAACTTCTCAGTCGCATCTGAAAACAGTTTTCTCTATTCATCAGTAAGATTAAGAGCCCAAAAACATCAGTGAAGGTTTGATGCTGTGATGTCACAAACTCTGATACATTTCAGGAAGCTTCTTCTCTTTCCTTTAGTTTGCTCAGCTGCTGGCATTACTCTGTGTGTATATTTTGCTGGGTGGGGCCCCACTGACTTCCCCAATCATCCATTGCTGTTAGGATCAGTGTGGAAATAACACCTCGGTGCCACAGACACTCTTCGTGCAGCCCCTGGGGTCCCTTCTGCTCCCTTGCAGATGCGTTTTTCACTGCACTGTCACTTTGTCATGTGGGAGACACAAGCATTTACCTTCCAGTAATTGGTTGTTAGACAACCGTATGAACACATCTGGATTTTGTCAAGATGTCAAAATAAATGAGTAAAAAATGGATGCATAAGCAGATTCTGAGTGACAGAGGTGGTCCCGTCACACTCTGTTGCTTGTATGGTTGTTGCTGGGGGCCAAATCCACACGCATTTACTATATTTCACAGCATAGACATACTTAAGTCTCCCCAGGCGGCACACAATGACAGCCCACTGCTCCCCCAGGGGATGGGTTACTGTAAACCAGGGGAGGATCTAGGAGAGTGTAAACTTTCTGGTTAATCCCGTTCGAATGTAAAATATGATAGATTACTGGATTAAAGAAATTTCTAGTATACTATTAATTTACCTGCAAGTCTTTAAGTGTGTTTATTCCTCTCTTCATCAACAACAAACTGTAGATTTGGTTATGAGAGGGGAACCATATATTTTAGCCATCTGATATAATCCATTCCCCCATAATATGGAAAAAAATAAACAAATCCTGTGAATTTTGAAACTGTGTTTTTTCTATATTATGTTTGAAACATTTATTATTTTATATTGTGAAATCCAAAATAGTTAAAAATAAACCTTACTGTTTGTTTGATGATCTTTATGAAATGTATTCTCAGTTCAAAATGTCTGCAGTAAATGCTCCAGACATTTGGTTTGAACTTTTTTAGAATATTTGTTAATTGTTAGATAAACATTTAAACAGAAAATATATTTCATAAAGATCATCAAAGAGGGAACAGATTAAATCGGGTGGCTAAAATATGATTCACCTCTCACAACTCTGGCAAATAATGATCAAATGTCACCAAATCCACAATTCGTTGTTGATGAAGAGAAGAATAAACACAGTTAAAGACTTGCAGGTGAATTCATTTCTTCTCATGTTATGGAGGGGGAACAGATTAGTTAAGGCAGCTGAAATATCCATCCTCTCCTCCCATGTCTTTGGGAAATAAAAGAAATAAAAAGCTAGGGGGTTGCAATCTAAGTAAGTTGAACATTTCACATACAGACAATGTTTTAATTGCTTTTTGCTTTTCAGAATGTTGCACTGCATGAAAAGTGGGATTTTCGTCANTCCATCCATCCATCCATCCATCCATCCATCCATCCATCCATCCATCCATCCATCCATCCATCCATCCATCCATCCTAAACCACCCGTTTAGATCACATATATCCAAGCCTGGTTCAGTCAAAGTCCAGAGCTATATCCATTCAAAACTGTTTTTCCCAGATATTCTCAATCCAGTTTAGCTCAGCCAGAAATATTTTTTAAATAATGTATAAGAATTTCAGTTTCAGCTAACAATCCACATTTATTTATTTTATTTCACATTAAGTCCCAAACAAGATAGTTCTAACTTGACACAAATTCCTGCTTTATCCTGATTCTATCAGGATAAAGTAGGAATTCTTAAACAGTAGACGATTTCAGAAGTAATTCATATGCAGTCATCACCTGAGACAAGACAAGACAAGGTATTTAAACATTATATTTTTTTATTTAGTGTGTGTTTAAATTGGTTTATTTTCTAAGCTAATTCTTCCCAACAGAGAGAGACAGAAAGTCCAAAGCGTAGGTGGAGGAATTGACTTGTTGGAGCTGATAAATGACCTCTGCTAGAAACTTGACCAAAGCAGCCTCCTGTTATCAGCCTGAAGAGCTAAGAGGACCGGGGGAATGGAGGTCACGGTTCCTGTAGCAGATGAAGCAGGGGTCAAGCATGAGCTCAGGGCCTGAGCATTGGCACAAACAGTTATTTCATGTGTTGGTTTTTAGCTGGCTTACCAAGCATACAGGTAATAGGTTCTCTTAGTCAAACAACTAGGAAGCCTTTTTTTTTAACATTCTTTATTTAAGAGTATAATAGATCCAACATATACACATATGTATCTTAATATATATGCAACTACAAACAATATCAAACCCAAGTAGAGGAAGAAGAAAATTATAAAAAGGTGGTTGGGTTCAGCAAACATTCTGTCACAGAGGGGTGGAGGTTTTTGAGGATCCAAATGCAGAGGTCAGGAGGCTGTGGTGAATATTGTTGTTTTAATGAGTAACTGAGGCAAAAATCCAGAAATACAAAGAATCAAATGACCAGAAAAACATCAAGGGAAACTCATGTGGGGAAACAGAGATGAGGAAGCAACAAACAACAGCAAGGAACCAGCACTGAGTGACTGCAGAGGTGGAGAATAGAAGGGGAACAGAACAAAGGATGGACTTATGAGTTGAATATGGAGCAGGTGTGAGTGGAA
>NW_015151218.1:589426-590613 GCF_000732505.1 Cyprinodon variegatus
ACGCCCACCCACTTTTCCCGACGGGAAAGTAAGATAACATGATCAACTGTATCAAAAGCAGATGATAAATCCAACAGCACCAAAACAACAACGTCACCTGAATCAGTTGCTAAAAGTATATCATTAAAAACTTTTAAAAGGGCTGACTCTGTGCTATGAAATGGTTTAAAACCGGACTGAAAAACCTCTAATATATTATGGGCAAAAATAATCAACAAGTCTAAATACAAGTGCACATATCAGATACTGTGATTCAATTCAACTGAGTTTATTAAAATAGCACCAATTCACAACATATGTCATCTCTAGGCACTTTACAGAGACAATACTGTCAGACTGGTTTGAGTTTCTGTCAAGGAAAACCATTTGATTGTTCCTCCTGGATGAGCTTGCAGCATAGATTGTTGTTATCATTTTGTCATTGACTGTTCAGTAATCCTTCACACCAAGCATGCTTGTACCGACAGTAGAGAGAAAAAACTCCCTTTTAACAGGAAAAAACCTCCAACAAAACCAGACCCAGGCTCAGTGCCGACTGCCGGGGTTCACGGCACTGTTAATTTCGTCAACCAGGACGATGACGAAAATATTTCGGCGACGCCCCTTTTTCTTCCTCCCAACTATACCTGACACAGTGACACCACAGCCAAATCAGAGGTTGGGGAAGGACAGGAAGTCTGTTTCAGGATGAAGACTTTGTGGATATGATGAAACAAGCCGACAAAAGGTTAAATGTGTACAAAAATGAGTAAAATTTGATTAAGACTAATTGATTTTTGTCAATTAGACTAAGACTAAATTGGGAAGGCAATGACTAAATATGACTAAGACTAAAATTGATTTTTGTCATTGCGACTGAGACTAAGTTAAAAAAAAGCTGATGAAATTAACACTGGGTCAAGGAGACAGAAGCCGAAGTACAAAAAGACACAGAGATGCATGAAGGTAGAGCCACAGTGGTCTGGACTGACATTCTCCCCCTCTACACACATTGAAATAAGAAAGTAGAAGTTTGGTTGGTCCTTTTGAATTTTTTATACTTTAGTCCCAGCATCAGTTGGATAGTTTATACCAGAGGTCACGGATTAGCGGACTGCGGTCAAGATCCGGACCCACCTCTTAACTAATCTAGACCCAACTTGATTTAAAACATTTATAAATTAACGCATGTTGCCCAATGACAGTGT
>NW_015151219.1:0-24344 GCF_000732505.1 Cyprinodon variegatus
TACATTTAACTCCTAGGGAGTTTAATTCAACACTTATAAAGTATCTATTGATCCACCCTAGATTGAGTTGAAATAACATTTTCAAAAGTGTTTAACCGTTATAGCTGTGAGAGATTTAGAACACTCTACTTTCAACATGCAAAAAACTGGAAATCCAAAATTTTTGAGTTCACTGTGTAGAAAGTCAAATAGTAGAAAGCAGGTAAATTAGTTTATGGCATCACAGACTGTATCTGGTTGAAGAATCAAAGTGGACAGCTACATGAGTTATAAAGAAACAACTGAGACAAATTAAGCCATAAAAATGACCACAAAAAAAAAACAAAAAAAAGCAATGACCAGCACTGGGTTCATTTATCACCTTGACCATTTGTACGCCTGTTTTAATCATTCCTACTCTTTATCAGTCCATCTCAACCAATTTTTTGTCTGTGTACCTATGCCATTATGCATTATTTAGTTTTTCTCTTTAGCAATGTGGATGAGTTGAATGGTGTGACTGCCCCTAGGTCTGTGGGATACGGGTGTAAAATGTGCTGGCTGCCTTTTTACTTTGCATGGAATGAAATACATCAGTGTTTTTAGTAGCTACAGTCTTAAGGAGGGGTTGGGTTCCTTTACCTTTGCAAAGATTTGGGGTTGGGACTACATCTATTCGTTGCCAGGTGGCATAGTAATATTCTTCTGCTTGGTAAGGTTTTCCAATCATCTCAAAACTCCACTGGAAACAAATTGACTGAATTTCCTGGTGCAGACTCTTGGGCTTGCTCCCATGTTTAACAAGAATTTGCAACCACCTCTACACCCTGGTGGGTCCAACTTAAAATGTGGTTGTTAGAAAACACCTTTCTGCAGTCTCTTAGACATGAATGTAGAGATGCGGCTTAAGAACCCCTCCATGCCCTGATACAAATGATATCATGGTGTGTAAGAAACATCTCATAGAGTCAAACCTGAAAGGATAGAAAAAGTGATTTACTGTGTATAAAAAGTCTGAATAACCTTTCTCAGGGAAGCTAAAACCCATGGAATTTAAGATTTATCAAGACATGAAGGATAAATCTACAATAGCACTGGAAGACAGAGTGGCAGAATTCTTTTTCCAAGCTACCAAAATGTCAATCTCCTTTGCAGTAAGCATATTTAAGCAATCAAACTCTAAAGTGTGTAATCCAGTCATCACTGGTAAAGTCCTCAGTGACTTTGTTGTCCCATGCGATGTGTTTGGGTGTTAGTGAGGAAGATGGATATTGAGTCATGCAAGAACGAATGACTGAATGAAAGGAATGAATGAATTGTTTTCCAGAACATATAGTAAAATTCTAAATGTAGCATAAACAACATGACGTATATTAGGTGTATATTTTGTAATGATGTAAAAAAATGGCTATGAAAAAATTAAGCTTTTCTAATCACACCCCTTCTCCTTCCTATAGCCCTTTTAGTCATTAATACCAACAATCATTTACCTACTAATATTTATATTCATACTCTTATTACATATAACCCATATCAACACAACTGCAACCTTTGCACAAGTATATATACACCCAATATATAGTGTACACATTGACCTTTACTGCCTTTCTACTATCTCATATAAGAAAATCAGTTTGATCCTTTTTCTAGTCATCAATATATGCTTGGACATTGATTTAATTCAACACTACAATAAATGCTTGTGGGCCCAATACTCACCCCAACGGGACACCACAAGCAATGTCCAAGCATTAAGACTGATAATAATCCATTTTCACAAATTGTTTCCTCGTACTTAAATAGCTCTTCTTCCACTGCTGAACCACCACTGTATACTATAATGTTCTAATTTCCTGATTCTTATATTGTAATCAATTGTGTCTAATGCTTTTCTATGGATCAGGGCGACAGTGGCGTTGGATGTAGGAGTTGTGTCCTTGGGCAAGACACTTCACCTGCATTGTCTACTGATGGTGGTCAGAGGGCCCGGTGGCGCCAGTGTACGGCAGCCTCGCTTCTGTCAGTGAGCCCCAGGGCAGCTGTGGCTACAATGTAGCTTGCCACCATCAGTGTGTGTGTGAATGGGTGAATGAATGTAGTGTAAAGCGCTTTGGTCAAGTCTCCTAACTTGAATAAAGGCGCTATATAAGTACATGCCATTTACCATCAACAAACAGGCCAATTGAAACTTTCTTCTCCTCCCAGATGAGATTAAACATTTTACATTTAAGTTGGATCCAAATTGTATTATAGTGAGCATATAAAGAAGAATGCATTAATAAAACATCTCTGTCACAATGTTCAGAGTTAAAGGGAGAAATACGAATGTAACTTCATCACCCTTAGGCAGCCCCTTGACCCCAGGTTGAAAAGCTTACCAAGGTACCCAGTGAAAGTAATGAACTAACAAGGTTTGATGGACATGAGAATATGCAGTGACTGTGCTAAATCTAAAGGATCTCATCAATAGTGTTCCCTTTCACGAAAGATGTCAGGTAAGCATTAGGAAATAAATTGACAAGTAGTTTTGAGCCTGAGTAACCATAAAGTCTGAAGCGTGCAGGTTCAAGTTATACTTGAAATTTAAGATGGTTTGAAGCAATGTTTTCCTGAATATATGTGGCGTCAAGCTTCTGGAACGAAGCACAAATATGGTAGTGTGAAAAGAAAATGTCTGCTTTGTGGTGTCTTGTTATCTGCAATCTCATATCCCTTAGGCAAACTAACCCCTTTAAGGTGAAATATCAAGGTCACATCCACAAAGAATTTAACAGAAACAAAATGAAATGGCGCAATTGTAAAACACATGTCTCAGTGACAAATGCATTGAATGCTGCAAGGGATCCACCTCAGCTTCAGCTCAGAGCGAGCTCTCCAGTTCCAATCAGTCTGCCTCACTTCTGCAAAGTTGAAAAAATAAGACATTGATCCAAGAGAGGGGGAGGCAGAAACATCCTTAGGATTTATGGGTGAAAACATGCTGAGATCTTTTTTCACTTTAATGAAAGATATAGCTTGGTATTTTCCTTTACTTGTGACTCATCTAGCCTCATGCTCCCTATAAATGTCAGGGCAAACATGAAGTTGACCATCTTGATCTTGAATAGAAAACACAGGTCTTATGCAGCGTGATAATGTCGATATGGGAGAATACATAAATCTATCAATTTAATTAGTTAAAAGGAAGTCATCTATTGTGACTACAGGTTGTGAGTGTTTATGGTTAACAACAGGAAAACCAGAAAATTTGTGCATCTCATTTACACTGACCTCTATGTATTCCTCCAGAACACATGCAGAGTGACAAGTTCTTGTGGAGATATCTGACATTAGAATAGCAATGTACTGAAACTGGAAATATAGCCCTTGTCTAGTTTCAGTAATAAAATGTCATGTCCTCAATCTTGCACTTTGGTAAGAAAAAGCTTAGAGCAAAAGAGGTTTCTAAACTGCTGCTATGCTGCCCTCTTCTGGTGTCTAAATAAAAAACAAAATACTCAATTGACTCACATAAATAAAGAATGATAACAGTTTTACACAATGAATGAGTGTCATAGTAACCTACATAATACATAATACATTTTAGGCAATGAAAGTGGAATTATTAATGATTTATTTCTCATTCTTAGTCCAATAATAAACAAAAACCAAACACCATACTGTTCCGCTACATGGTATACCCAGGCATCTATAACTGTACATGCCTGGTCTGGTGCTGGCTGTATGATGAGACGGTGCTGGGTTATTCTGAGACTAGCAGTTTCTCATTTGACAACATTTCAATTGAAAAAAGCATGTTCTGTGGTAAAAGGTTGTTTGGGGTGGGAATGAGCTACATCTATTTCTGCTGCTGTCCAGCATCCCTTCTGAATTCCAGCAAATACTCTGACTTTACTTACAGTAACTCTCAAAGTTGCCTGTTTTTCCCCTGAATGCTGTTAGTCCATAATTATTATTCATTCTTTTGCAGGAAAAAAAGTTTAAAAAATGCAGCCACTCTGCTACAACATACCCTTTGGAAATGTCAGATTTTTACATGCTGCATATTTCCTTGTATTTCATTAGTATTTCATGCAGCACAAAGTACCACTTATGCATGTATTTCAGTTCACTCCATCACAATTAATGATGCTACCACCATGAGATTTTTTTTTTTCTCATATGCATAGTCAGTTGTCTAGTACAGAGATTTCCGAACTATATGGCTTCTGAACCACAAGACTGATGAAGAATCAGAAACCAGATTGTCTGATGACCCAAACTATTGGTTAGATTGCAAACAATAAAAAAAAGGGGGCTATTGGTAATTTTAAAAGCATAAAAAACAATGTTTTTTTCAATATCTAAATAAATGTTGTTTCCTAGGATACAACATTCTGCATTTGCCACAAAGCTTGATTTCATTCTAGCTTTTCCACTGCATCATTTGCTGAATATCTGCTTTCCTGCGTGGCTTTTGACAGACTTTAACCAGGACTTCTTGTTGCCTATTTTCAGGATTTGGTTTCTTTTTGGTCTTCTTCTATAGAGGTAGATAAGGTCACAGTGCTGTCAATAGATTCCCTCCAGCTGAGCAGGGGATAACTGAAGCTGCCTGAATTATGACAGGACTTTTGGCTGCTTCTCTTTCCCTAGGGGTCAGGCTTAGGTGGATGGTAGGTTTACACTCACGCAATAGTCTTTCCATTTTCAGCTCATGGATTGATAATTTCATTGTGAGATTTCCAAAGCCTGGGGTCTTATTTTATAACCTTACAGCTTAGAATTTCTCATCAGCTTTATTATTGGGCTTTATGGTGTCTCCCTTCATGATGCTTTTAGTTCAGCTAAGGTTTTTTTTAACAAACCTTTAAGGCTTTTCTTCAAAGAGCGGCTGTTGGACTACATAAAGAGGTTAGATGAAACAGACTGGTACTGTGCATTAAATGTACACTGCATTCTGCAAATGAGTAAAACATGTCTTAAAATAAGTGTATTCACCCTTAATTTAAGCAGGAAAATAAGATGGTCTGCCAGTGGAATGAGCATTTTTATCTTTAAAATAAGATAATTAGATATTATGCACTTGAAATAGGAGACTGCAATTGTTTTTTCTTTTTTAAAATGTAAATGGTCTTATTCCACTGGCAAAGTGCATCACTTGCCTGCTCAACTTAAGAAAAAAAATCAACTTCTTTTAAGAAATAATTACTTACATTAACATTTTTTGCAGTGTATATTTGGGTTATCATGGTAAAATTGGCTAGATACAATTACATGCAACATTCAAAGATTTATTTCTTATTTTAAATGTTTTTAAAGTGTCTTCTTTAGAATCAAGTTGAACATTAGCACAACATGGTTGTTGCATTATGTGGAACAATAATTCACTATACTCTACAGCAGTTGTGATGGGTCAAAAAGTGAAAATGTTCAAGGGGTATGAATATTTCTGCAAGACTTTATACCCTTTTCACAAAGACAATTTCACAGCATCGCAGTGTCTTTGAAAGCTCACACTTTGGCAGAGTGATAAAACACTGAGAATGCATCAGTTCCCCGAGTGCTGTGACTCTTATAAAACCTCTTTCAGGTTTTTTTTCTATCTCTCTCAATGCACATTAGAAAACTGCAAATTGCCTAAAATCTGCTTAAAAAAATGAATTGCCACCAACAGGCTACAGCAAGAGTATTACAAAACTTACCTGGAAGGAGGCAAACATCATGTAAATTACTACTGCTATCCCCAGCTATGAATATCATTAGTACCAGCAGTATATGCGCCTTTCAACTCCAAAACACATTACCATGTTATTCATCAGTGAGGTGTGAATTATTGGCTGATAACAGTCTACCAGGGGGAGGCAATGAAGGTGTCGCCTAAAATAATCACCTCATGCTTTAAGTTGACTTAAAAGAATAACTTCATTAAAGCCAATAAGCAAAGGATTAAAGTTTGAGGAGGAATGTGGGAGAGTTTCTTAGGAGGAGGGTGTAGTCCCTGAACGTCACTCCCACGGAGTTTGCAGTGAATGCGGACTTTCCCAAAGTTCACTTTTTGGAGTTCAGTTTCAGAGACGATGCAACTCTAGAGTTTGACCGCGTCTGGCTCAATAACAGGGTAGGCCTAGTTTATTTTAAGGGTAGGGGAAAAATGCATATGTTTGCACTTTTTTTAAATATGAAAAGCAGGCACATAGAGATGGACTGGTGGTGGGCTGTTTTCACTCTGATCCTAAACTTCCACATTACCCACGGCTCCCCGTCTTATTATGACTTATTCCACGGGTCTGCGCACACTGGACCGGTCCACAGACATCGAAATAGGTGAGTTTTTTATTTTATTTTATTATAAGAATCTTGTAACTTAACACAATGTTTAATACGTTTCTTGTAACGGAGGTTTAACAACAACAACAAAAAAACAACACCTTTTTTTGTTACCAATAAAGTGCGATAACTTTTCACAAACAGGATCAAACCCATATCAGGGATGTTTTAGCCCCCTTACTTTTCATTTGCTGTCTTTAATTACTCGCTTATCAGCTCTGGGCTAAATGTGGCTCCACGCAAAGGCGATAAGTTAGATAAACGTTGAAATGCCGCAGATTACGCAGTATTATCGCACACCCAACGGTTAATGATAAACAAAAATAAGACTAAATGAGGAAAAACCTGATGGGAGGGGAGCTCTCAGCTTAAATGCCATAAACATGTGGAGTTAATTATGTTCTTTCTGTCCTGCGTGGATTTAAAGAGTATCCCTGTCTTCTCAATACCTCTATCAACAGGAACTGGTGCGCCTATGTGGTTCAGAGGAACGTGAGCTGTGTCGTGCAGGGGAATGTTGAGGGCTTCCAGGAACCTGTGGTGGCCCCCTGCCCGCCCTACCAGCCCGACTGCCAGCAGCAAGTGACGTGAGTAACTAGAGAGCCCAGGAAGGGGGTGCATAGTTGCATGTTTTTATGTTGTTGTAGTTTAGATGTATAAGAAACATTGTGTAGACACTTTTTTTACAGCTAGAAAAAAAATTGTGAGAGCAAACTAAACATGCCCTTCATCCCAATAAAGCCCATCCAAAATTGAGCTTAAAGATTCGAAACAACCCAGAACAGAACTGAAAACACAAACATTAAAATAGCAACTAGAAACTCTTGTCCATTAGATTTAGATATATATTAACCTAAGTGAAAAATCTCATTTGCTATTGTTAGGGAAAAGTCATAGTCATCATAAACAAAGGCGTAACTATCAGTAAGCAGAGACTGCAGTTGCTTAGGGGCCCCCGACCTCTAAGGGGCCCCGTCATTGACACCCGGTAGGCCCCCCTTCATTAGACAGTTGGTAAAAAATATACTCATATAGTATGTTTTAAACCGCAATAAAGATCTTAAAAGAATGTATTTGAGTATTTTAGTTTTTTACACTACGACTTGGAATTATGGGTAATCCAATTAAAACCGTAACCGTTACATACAATGTGTTAGCGACGATGGATACCAAAAAGAGGTACTTAAGCGGTTTCCAGAAAAGAAAAAGCAAAGAAGAGCTGCTGGAAGAACGGGAAAAAAACGTCCCAAAATGGGGTGACGTTGCTGCCATATTGAGTATATATTGTGACCAGGAGATGAATGAAGAGAACGTGGGTGAGGAGGGGGGCTGTGAAACTCAAGGTAGCCCCAAGAGCCCGATAAGATTCATTTTACAGCAGAATATACTAAAGTATATCCATGTCTAGTGAAGGTGAAGAATGATGAAATGATTTATGGGGCACGTTTTGGGTCGGTTGTCTACGGTGGGGTAGATATTGTTGTGTCGCTACGCTATTGATCATAAATAATGTATAAAGTTTGATATTATATGTCATAAAGTTACCCTATTAACATATCAAACCATTTTAATCTGCTGATTATCCTTGTGAGGTTTCAATTGGAGATTTGTTTTAGGAATGAAGAGGGTACTGCTGATCTGTTCTCTGATCAAATCAACTTCGTCAATTTATTGATCCAATGTTTGGTTACTACTACCCTGATACTGTCCAAACAGAATTAAATCAGCCCATTTGTTGTCCTGTTTAAAACTATGTTTTTTATTTTGTTACACTAATTGGAATCCCAAATTTTAGTATGCTCTGATTTTAGCATAGCGGTTTCTTGTCTCTAAATATTAGCTATATATCAACAAATGTTTCACAATTATTCAGTAATCAAGTTAGTATTTCCCAATTAAAACAATCTCTGACTAAAGCAGTCAAAGTAGGGGAATATCTTTTATTTTCTGTTAGAATTTAAATTGATTTTATGCAGATTTGAGGAACTGCTTTAATTAGAATTTTAAAAGGACACAATATTGCCATGGTTTGAAATACAGATCCCAATTTCCAATTAATACCTACTGGCTTTGAAAGATTAAATAATTGCAATTGATTATACTACATTTAAGACAATCCTTATTTTGTAGAGAGTATTAAATGCCATTGTCCATAGTTGCATATCTACTGGAAAACATACGCTCAGTTAGGATTATTTCCTGGAAGATTCTGTGTCACAACTACATATTTTGTTTTGTGAATCATTTTCAGTTCAAAGCTCATGCAGTCTGTGGTTTAGCTCTGTGGTCCACTTACTCAAAGAGATGCAGCTAGGCTCCTTGAGGTGGAAATGATTCCAGGAAGCTGATCACTGTTAAGTCACTGGGCCGTAAGTGTTTGCACAACAGCGAGAGAACTTCAATTTATCTTTAGATGAAATTCGATTTGACTTCACATTGTTGAGGGATGCATTATGAGCTGCCCCACAGATTTTGACCGTTTATTTTTTCTTTCCTTATACCTATGATATTGTTATTAGTTTCAGTTGAGAAAAGTTTTTTTTTCAAGACATCATTTTTCCAGATGTTCTTGCATGACATGACCCTAGCTTGCAGAGAAGTGATGTCATCCAGTATTTTACTAGGGAACATTTATTTGGCCTGGAAGATTTCGTTTTCTTCAACATGTACGAAGCGGTTGGAAATACACGGGAGAGAAATGTTTGCAGTAACAACAATAGCTTCAGCAGATTGTTATTATTTAAACAGTGAGATATACCTAACAAGTAAATCAGTTTTCTCCTTCAAAACCTCTTGTAATCAATAGCTAAAAGCCATAAACATAAACACAGTGAAAGTTGCATTTTATAATTTGTTCAGTAACTTTTTATTTAAGGTTTTATTATAATTAATCAGTGCCACCAAACCTCGATACTGTTATTAATAACCTTGGCACATATAATTTTAAATTATAGTTTTTTCACTTATCTAGGAAATTAGTTTTTAACAGGGAGATGCAATTCAATACTAAAACAATGTATAAGATATGTGCATTTTGAAAAGGGGTGTTTTTTTTTAGTTTTATTATTATTTTATTTAAATTTTTTTAATTAAATATTATTTGAACCTCTAGTTTTCTGTTAAGCTTAAAAAAACTCCCATATAAAAATGCATTATAACAGTAACCCATAGGGGTTAATTTGATGACGATTTACACTTTAAACATCAAATGGCCTCTTTTTGCATTTAAGATAATGCAGGACATGTTCATGATTTTCCTTTTTTATTACAGATACCAAACCAGGTTTAGACCCATGTACAGGATTGCCTTCAAGAAGGTCACAGAGTTAGAGTGGAAATGCTGTCCTGGTTACAGAGGTCCTGACTGTAAGGATTTAAAACCAACTACAGATCGGCAAACAGCAAGGGGAGTGCCTTCTTACCTCCCACCAAATCCCGGATACTTGCCCAGACAAGCACAGAGTAAGAAACGTATCTTCTGTTCATAGTAAGAAAAAAACAACTGTAAAAGTACTGTTATTTTCTAGGTGATTATTTAAAAAACAGTATTATGCTGTATTATAATGTAATAACGTGTTGAATAATTCTAGGGGCCGAGAGGAGGGAGACCTCGCTTTATGAGAGTCGACATGGTGCCACAGATAAAGTGCATTTGCTTGAAGGTGAAGTTCAGCGTCTCTCCCAGATGGTCTTGGATCTTCAGTCTTCTCTAACGAGATTAACCACCAACCTTCGCACAGACCTGCAGGACGACACAAAAAAGATGCTGGTGACACTTCTGAATGACATGCGTCCGCCAGAAAATAGCAACAATGCAGAGGAGACTCCTGTGGTGTTAGATGGCCATCAGGCTACCAGGGGAGGAGTTGCTGGAGACAAAACATTAGAGAAAATAGAAACTCGTTTGGATGATATTGATAACACCCTGCGAAGCAAGGAAGAAGCTTTGGAAGACCTAAAGGGAATCACAATAAGTCATGAGGGGCAGATACGTGTCTTAATGGATGCCTCTCAGTCTCAGACTTCAGCTTTAGCTGAATTTGAAGGTATGCAAACCTATATTGATGGTAAAATGGAAAAATTGAAGACTGAGCTGGAGAAGAATGTGGAGGAACAAATGGCCAAATTGCAGAATATTTGTGATGACAAGATCTCGACGGTGCAAAAGACTTGCAAAGATGGCAATGACGAAATTCGTGTCATGTTGACCAAGCTTTTGGAGAGCAAGGAGGCTGATCTTAGAAAGGAGATTCGAACAATACGTTTGGACATGGCTGCCTCTGATGGACCTGTCCAGACTCAAAGACAGATAGAACCATCCAGAGAGAAGAAGGACTATAGTGACCATAAAGATATATGGCGGGAAATTGATCGCATAGCAGAGGCGTATAGAATCCTTAATGTCCGTTTTGACAATGAACTAGGTCATTTATCTTCCATTCAGGAAATGGGGGATTTAGGTCTACTGATTCAAGAGCTGGAGGCACGTGTTAATATTACAGAACAAAATGCAGAAGCCCATTGTTTCTACATTGAAGATACGTTAACGCGACGAATTGCAGACGAAGTGGAAGCACTGCGACAGTTGCTGGATCAGCGTTTGATCACCACTGAGGACCAATTTACAAACATGCTGGTAGAAATGAACAACAGCTCCTTTGGAAGAGTGTCTGGCGACTCAGTGGATGCCCTTCAGGCAGAGGTTGACAAAAACAAGCTTGTCCTCCAGGGTTTGAATGAGAAAGTTCAGGATGTTGAGAAATTGTGCTCTGCTGGATGCTCAAGCTCTGTTATCAGAGCTGATCAAAGTAAAATTGTACCTACTACTGATCATGTGGAAAACATTGTGAAAGACCTAAATCGGTACAGGGATAACTTGGATGTTCTGAACACAGATGTAAGTTCTAACACAGAGAAGCTCAAACAGCTGGATAACCTTTTTCAAAGTCAGTCAGTCGGATATCAGAGACAGTTAAAGACTATGCAGGATTTCCAGAAGGGGCTGATTAATCTTCAAGAAAACGTGCTCGGCTTGGCTGGTACTGTCACCGGGTTAACCGACTCCATGACTAAATCCGACCAGGAAATTCAAAGAATAAGCTTAACCTGCTGCAATACAGATCTGACTGGCCAAGGAAATCCACTGCAACCCAACCCAGCTTCAGTTGATGGCAGCAGCCATCAGATACAAGACCTGAAGAACAGACTCGAAGCACTTAGCACACAGGTCTCTTCTGAATTGACCGATTGTAGGCAAAACACTCAAGGTGTTTCTGACGGGATCTCAGCTATAGGTGGACGTGTAAGCCGGCTTGAAAAGATCTGTGGAAGGTTGGATGGAGTTTCTGTTAACATCAAAGAGCTGAAAGATGGCTTGGAGAGACATGTTGGGGGGCTGCAGAACTGTATTCAAAGGATGAACACAACTTGTGGAAATCATGGCGCAGACATTACCACACTGTCCAATTCCTTGCGGAAGCTACAGGCCCAGATGTCCATGATAACGAAGCATGTTTTGAAAGATGTTGCTGCCAAAGAGCCAGGTGAGTGGACTAGTTGATGCATAACTGGTATTTTTAATGATTTTTGTTAAAGGAATTATGACAAGAAAGTTCAATATATGACTTTTAGTGCCAAGCTAAATTAGTTTTAGCAAGGTTGTGCAATTGATTACTTTTTTTTGAGTGATGTATATATATTTGATTGGCTCAGTGGTATAGATTTTTAAAAACTGGTCAATCTACTTAACCTTTATTTACATGTTTTGGTGGGGCTGGACAGAATAGCAGATGTTAGCACTACTGCTTAGCATCATGAAAGCCCTGGAGACGGACAAAAACCAGAGATGACAAAATTATTCATGTTTTTTACTCAAGTAGAAGTAAAAATCCTACTGTTTAAAAACAAGTTTGTAGAAGTTAGAGTATCAATTTAACATTTTTACTCAAATAAAAGTAATGCAGCAAAAAATGTTAAGGGCAGATGATTCAAATCTTATACTGGTTACTCTAAATATAGGAAAGATATGATTCAGAATTGTAGACAAATTTAACTTTTCATCATCATGAACAACAATTTACTTTGGTATGTGGCGAACAACAAGTTGGTGTAGCACTGAGTCCAACCACAAAGAACTTAATTGTCTGGATAAAGCTAATTATTTTGATTATTTAGATTTTTCTTTTAAAACCAAAAGGCCGTAAAGAAAATTAGCTTAATAAATGAAACTAAAAGTTATGAGTTTACTTTTAAAATGCAAGGAGTAGAAAGTAGAGATAATTGCAAAAAAAACTGTAAGGAGTAGAAGTAAAAAGTTGTTAAAAAAAAATAATTACTCCAGTAAAGTATAGATAGCCCAAATTTATACTTAAGTAAGGTAAAATATTTGTACTTTGTTACTTGACACAACTGCCAAAAACATGAATGTTAGGTCCCTTTATACTTCTCTCAGTGTTTTTGTACATGGTTATCAATTCTGTGCCTCTGTGTTGCATTTTCATGGTGACTTTTCAAGGTCTGTGATCCTATAAACGCTAGAGATAGTCATGAGTCTCCTGCAACCTTGCACGGACAAGAGAGCATAAAAATTGGATGCATGATTTTACATCTTACAGCTATGACTGGACTAGGTATATTTTAAATGTGTTTCCATAGTGCCATTGTTACTATGGCTTTGAATAAACTGTAAATGGAAAACATTACATAAGACAATGTACTGTTGGGGACAGTTGCAATGATTATATATAGTAATGCTGGTAAACATTGTATAAAGACGTATTAATATAGTCATACTCTGCTGACAGTGAGTATGACATTTTAATTAAAAGGACTATTGAGCTGTACATGGTGTGCTCTGACAAAAAGTTGCTCATAAGATACATACATTGGAAAATTGTACTTGAAACATGCATAAAAACTTCAATGTAAAAATGGTATATACTTTATGAAAGCCTTTTCATTAGAACTATTTTTGGACCAAATTAGAGATTTGTCTGTTGAAAGGATGATAAAGGTTCGTGCTAGAATAGTCTAACTCTTCATATCCCGAGAGTTACTGAAAAGAAACTAAAAAAAAAAACACTTTGTTTGTTTGCTTCATTTAGCTAATAGAGTTTTATCGACGAGGTATGATGACAGTAATTGGCTGAACATCATGCCACTTTTTTATGTTTTGAGAGATCATTCACATTATAGTGCACAGTGAGCAACCTCATTAGTGCAGCCAAGTCAGAAATAAATGAATAAATAAAGGAAACAAACTGTTTCATCTAGTAGATTTTATCTTTTTTCGCTTCCTCTTTTGCTTTCAACATTCAAGTTTATTAAATGTGATTATTGTCTGTGTAAACACAAACCCTTCCTCAAGATAATCCTCCATGTAATCCACTCTGCTTTGCTTGGTTTAAATGCAGTATTAGAAAGGAAATTATCAGATCTGGCGAAGGACTGCAGGGTTTTTCCCATAGGGGGAGGGTATGGGTTTATTTGGCTTCCTATGCTTTCCTTGACAGTGTCATTCAATATGTCCTGACAGCATAAAGCAGTGGCCACACTTCCTGTGGCTTGTTTCGGGTTAAGTTCATTCGTTTTATTCTAGGGAAAAGAGGCAGGTAAATATAAGAATGTAGTTTTCACTATTCTATTATTGATTTCCCTCTCCTGTTACAGTCTGAGTGCATGAGCAGACTGCGTTATCTTCTCCACCTCTGCTATGAATAGCTTGGAATGATTGGTGAGGCTTCTTTCTTTCACCATGATAAAGCTTTTTCACTCATATCACAGTACTTCAGACCCTAAACTTAGTTCCTATTTTCCCTGTGCATACAAACACAAATGAAACCTCCCCTCCTGCTGTTCTTTCTCCAAACCCATGCACACACAGCAACCTCCAGAGATTCTCGTAGGGTGATCTCAGTCGGATGCTTGGAATCTGGTCTTCATTAAGAGGCCTGACTCACTCACTGCTGAAGTCAGTCTTAAGAGAATGAGGAGAAGCAGGGCTCCACGCCCAGGACCAGATGCTTGAACTACCCTGAGTTGTGAAGTCAAAACTGGGGCCTCGATTGTCGGTGCCTCCCTTTCCGACTCCATCGTCCAAAACAATAACTTGAGTGAGAGCTGAGGAAAAGAAGGGGGCAGGATGGATGAATGTCTGTGGTGTAGAGATTAATAAGCAGGCAGGAGTTTTATGTTTCTTTTCAGCTCTTTCCAGACTCACGTGGTTGCTAAAAGGTGTTTGTTTTCATAACCTCTGTAGTTTTCCAAGATATTTGATTCAAAATCTGCTGGCACTTTTTTCTCTAATAAGCTACGAAAGATCAAAGAAGAGCAGCTGTTTCAAAGTCATTTTCTTAATATTGTCATAGTGTTCACCAAAAGTATTGAACTCTGTTCACTCTGTTATTAGTGAACAGAGTTTGCAATTAATATCAGTGTAAAAACACCTGTTCTGTGGAGGCCTCAGTTTGAAAGAGAACATTAATCTACATACTTCCCCATGAGCACCAAAGAACACACCAGACACCAACGTTATTCAAACCTTCTAAAATCTCTTTTTTGTGTGCTCAATTATGATTTTTTTTTTACTAACATATGGCTGGTTGTTTGCATTTTGAGCCACAATAACCCATCTTACACTGCACCAGTTTCCCATCTTGAATTAGATAAAGGTTGCATAGCAGCGGATCAAAGCAATCTTAGCTGTGTTTGAATGTAGAAAACCTCTGACCTCCTGAGCTCTAAGATTGAATTAACAGCATCATACGGATAACTTGTTGCCTTGGTAACTGGTTGTGGCCAGGAAACATCTCAGCACATAAGTTCTTACGATATGCTGAACTGTAATGGGTAAGATATTTTTAGTCAAAGTAAATAAACATAGGACCTAATGCATGTAGGTTTTTATATGAGGGCTAAAACATTATTATTCTACAAGAGTTAACAGATTAAGAATAGCACACTAAAGTTTGCATGCAAGTTTGCAAAAAGTCTTTTTTCTATGGATTAAATATACCAACAAAGTAATAGTTGCCAAATATTACCCTAACTTTCAAGTCTAGCAAAATGTTAATGCTGTTAATTTGTGTCCTGCATCTGAAATAGACCACAAAAGCACAAACAAATGTTTTTCGACGTCACAACTTGCTTTCAAAAAGAACTTCCCTCATATATTTGCCTTCTTTTTTAGATTGTAACAAATAAAATGGCACTCTGCTCTTTTGGTCTATTTTGCATCTCTTTAGACACTCACACAAGTTCCCAGTTTTAATGTGGTGAGCATAAACTTGACATTAATAAGATTTACATTGTTCCAAAAACCTCAATTTCTTTGAGGAATGTCAATAAATACTCGTTTCTTAATGAGTCTCCCAATATGTACACCATCTCTGCAGTCACTCAGTGCTGGTCTGTTGTTTGTTGCTTCCTCATCTCTGGTTCCCCACTTGAGTTTTCCCTGACGTTTTGGTTCTCAGTATTTTTTATTAGATTAATTTAAGAAGATTTTGATTAATCTAAGAAGAACAGTCTAGTGCATTCTTTTGTGAAAACATATATGATAATGTATACATAATGTATAGATAGTGTAAATAACTCTTGATATAAAGACCAATGTTAAAAATCTGTTGGAAGTAAGAACTGTGGTTGGTATTATATGGCTGAAAGGGCAGCATGAATATTGTTCATAATTGTAATGCTGAATCAAAAAGGTCTTAGTAACCACTGCATTTCAAAAGGCTATATGTTCGAGACTTAAAAAGGAAAAAAATGTCCTTTCACTATAGGGACAATTTTGTCAGCATCTGACTAAAATATTTCCCTCTTAGACTAGTTTTTGTTTGTCTCTTGTTAACTCATTAAAAGTTGTCAAATTAAAGCATAGCTAACTGTTTATTTACAGAAATATCTGAAAATATTTTAATCCAAAGTCATCACTATTACATGCCTTTTACAATTTACATTTATGAAGAACATTGTGTCCATATGAAACAACAACAGTCCTGCTGTGGTGCTCCTACTAACTACTGCAAGTCATTCAAAAAAATTTAGCAGCTTTGTTCTAGACATTAGGATACTTCTTTTTTTTTAGTAAGGAATAAAACAAAACAAAAACTGCAAAAATGAAAAACAAAATGAAGCAAATGCTCGCTTAAAATAAGCAAGTGTTCAGTGAACTGTACCACTGCGAATGCGAATGACGCCAAAGATTCTTTGTGGATTTAGTGGAAGTAAATATATGAACTTTATATGAACTATAAATGCTCTGTTTTGGTATCAACTCAAAAGCGATACAGGATAACTTTGCTAGTTTTTTTTTTTTTTTTATCTGTTGTTATTGAAATTTCTTTATAGTTTTAGGGAAAACCTTGTATATCCAACTACATCATTAATTTGGTGTTGGAATGATGAATGGGCTCTATGCACAGCTCCACTACTTCCTGAATTTAAGGCAGCTCCTTTGTTTCCTGTCTTTCATTACTGGACGAACTGATTAATCCAGGTATGTCTGGCCAGTTACTTAGGTCATACACACCTGGATTAATCAGTGCATCCAATCATGAAAGACAGGAAACAAAGGAGCTGCCTTAAATTCAGGAAGTAGTGGAGCTGTGCATAGAGCCTATTAGACCTGCTTCAATCTTTTCCAGAGGCATTATGGAGTTTTCTAACTTTACTGCCACCTGCGGCCAAAACCCAGAACTGCAGCTCTTTTTGCTCTTCCTCATAGTTCCTCGTTACCAATGTTATTATTATTATTTTTTTACTTTCTTTTAGCTGAATGCCGATCACTTCTGAGTAAATGCATAATCCATTTTGAATATAACGCTTCGATTGTTTGCTAGGTTAGATCCATTTAAAATTTTAAAAAGTCTCGTCCACCGAACAGCCCATGAACTTCCAACCTGAAGAAAATTTAGGAAAATGGGCTACGGTAATACTATAATACTGAGGTGATAATTATGTTTTAGTCATAAAGGTTTAGTCATAAAATAAAATGGCTATTTTAAAGATATTTTTTCAGTAAAAACATACATATCTTTTTTTATTGTTATCTAGTTAACTAAAGGTTAAAACAGGTTCTGGGTAGTGTAGCACAGGGTCTCTTTATCCTGGTCCTCAGGCCCCACTGTGCTTCATGTTTAGATGTTTCCCTACCTTCACACACCTGAATTGAATGGAAATGTAATTCACAGGCTTTTGCAGCATTTGAGGGCTGCTGAGGAAGTTATGCAATCATTTGAATCAGGTGTGCTTAGAGTAGAGACACATCTAAAACATGAAGGACAGTGGGCCCGGAGGACCAGGGTTAAGAAACCCTGATCTAGTAAATTGATATCAGTGTATATCAGGATAAAAAAAGCCGAAAGAAAAAACCTAAATACTATTCATATTTTTATGTTTGTTTTTTGTTTTTTTTATGATAAACCCAAAATACATTGACCAGCCATTTGTGTTTTTTTTTTGTTTTTTTTGCCCCTTCCCCATGTTTCTGTGCATTGTTAAAAAAAAAGGCTCACACAGGTTTCCTTGATTTACATAAAAAGACAAGTTTGGTTATTTGGGTGTATTTTTGGTCAAAGAAATTTGACTAAAAGCCTCCATGTCTGTTAAGCAGCATATTTCTAATGCAGGTAGCCAGATAGTTAACCAATCACCATCTTGTAAATCTTCCAGTATTACTTTATAACTATTAAAATCGTAACATGTGTGATATTTTCCACAAAAATCTAGATTCAGAATAGTTTTGTTTTTGTTATGTTAAACTAAGATATTTTGGAAAATCTCTGTAAATTCATTACATGGATCAGCCATTGGATTAACTTTTTTAAATTTTATTTTTTACATTATGTCATTTATGTTAAAACAGCATCAAAGTAAAGCTGTGATTTTTTTAATCATTTAAGATTATAATGGAATAGTAATTATACTTAGCTACATAACTACTAGTGCTAGTTTTTGGACAGAGATCTCAACTTTGAAAAAGTAAAATACAATGTTTACCCAATAGACTTGTTTGCAAAACTTTGGGTTATTTCTGGATTATGTAGCCAAATTATATTAAATGTCTAGATAATCTAAACTGCTGGCAGTATGTCCTAACATGGATGTCATCAATCATGCCTACAAAAATAAAATATATAGTTATTTGAGTGTAATGATCAGCTTGTTGTTTGAAGCGCTATATTACATTCCACAAAGAGAGTAAGATGCAATGTGTGGTTAAAGTTTTATTTATTTATTTATTTTTTAGTTTAGAAAGAACAAAGTTTGAGTGAAATGCCTACAAACTCTCCCAGTTCTAATGGTCTGGTGTTGGTTTCCTTTTAAGCTCATATTCTCTATGTGGTCATATGAAGACCTTGAGGAAGCTGAGAACAGAGGAGGTGTTGTAATACATAGCTAAAAGATTAACTAGAATAGCCTTTCCCCGATGCGTTGTGACTCCTAAATGGAACTGCGTGACTTTAGTTGCAAGATCTTGGCACTTGTCAGCTGCAGCTGCTTAGTTCAGCCCAGAAAACTTGTGGTTGTCTGTCTTTTAGTGATTCCTTCTCTAGTGAGTATACCGGAAACGACTAAAGCTTTGTTTACAAGGGTTTTCATAAGCTTCAAATGTTACGGTATTTTCTTAAATTAGAACCACAAATCAATACAACTCTTTCTGGAATGGTAAAATCTCTGTCAGATTAGATAGAAAACAATTGTGAATATCACTTTTAGGCGATTTGGAACAGGTTCTCAACGGGATTTATGTCTGTGCTTTTTCATCCCATTTATGTGTTTTATTGCAGTATAAACTGTTTGTTTTTCTGTATGCAGGTGTTATCCTTGTGGAAGGCGAACCAATCTTAAGTTGAGCAGCCTTTGATATTCCTCCAGGATTGTGCTGTATTTTGTAGAGTTGTATGTACCCCATAGGCTTAAAAAAATAACAAACTGCACTTTTTGATGCTTTCATAGTAAATAAGACTGTTTACTGATGCAGGCCACACTTCATATCTTTCAAATTAAGTTGGAAATCGATCTGCATCCACATACAAATGTCCAATCTATGAAATGGGTTTTCTTTGGCTTTTAAGTAAGTTTTTCTAGTTTTGCTAATTTTGTCCTACAGTGACGAATCACCCATTTTGTTCTCCATTGATCCTTTATCAGTTTTTTTTAAACCACTTATCTTTCTTTTTTCTTCCTGTCTCACCACAGTGTCTTTCTGAACTGTTTTTCCTTTAAACTTGTCCTTCCAGCAGTGACGGAGGACTTCTCTTTCTCTCATCCTCCACTCTGTGCTCTAAGTGTATATTGACAGAGAAGGCCATCAGAAACCACAAAAGAAAAGCAGGGATAAAAAAAAGGCTTTGATTTCATGGATCAATGCTTGGGAATTGATCACTCTTGCTTTTTATTGGTAAGACAGGCAAGAAGATTATGTGTCTGCTGTGATGAGGAAGTACAAGAAGTAAGAGACATAAAAGGCTCTTTGAAGTCAAATGGTGTCTGTTGGAAAAGAATGGAAAATTGTATTTGACAACCCCCCCATCTCTCGCCCTCTCCTTCGACATATGCTCACACACCCTTTACATATTTAGGCCCTGCCAAAATTTTAAGGGGAACTTTGACAGCTAGTGATTCCCTGGAGAGATATCTAAGGCTGGTGGGGTGTTTCCATTCCTGAACCAGGATTCCATCTGGAAGTCTTCAGAGAAGATACGCACACATAGGAGACAATTCAGGCCTGCCGTCATCAGTGACATTGCTGGAAAACTTGGGGTGGAGGATGAAATTACGTCTTCGTGCACAGAAGGAGTTGAAATGAGAATCAGACAATATGTATTGCAGGCTGTAAGGGATGTCTTACTGTATGTCTGTAAGAAACACGCCCTACTCTGTGCAGCCAACCCTTGGAACCGTTTTGGGTTGCGTGATCGGCCTTCCCAATGCAATACCCCTTTTTGTTTTCATGCATTGCTGCATACTCACAAGCTGTCACCTAATTCTGAGGAGGCACAAGTGACAAAACCAAAACCACCCTGCTGAGTCTCACCCCTGAATGTTAACATCTGGTTCTGGGGATGTTTTCTGATACATATGAAGCTGCCTCTCTGTGTAATTTTTTTTCTTTACTGTGCGGTCCCCCCCCCCCTCGGTGTGAAAGGGGGTGAGGGCTCATGGGAAATATGCACTCTGGCAGTCGGTATTTAGAAGGAGGCACAGGGAGGAAATGAAGAAGAGATTGCTGATTATCTCACTGCAGAATGATTGCTGAGCTTAATTTATTTCTGATTATACATGTGGCTTCTGAGTAGTTTGTGGTATCATTTGTGGAAAAGGGTTGAATTTTGTTGGTGGTTGATGATTTTTCATTTGCTAATAGGAAAGAACCTGGCAAGCTGCAATGTAACATAGTTTCAGATACTTTACGAGTGATCTGTCTTTGAATTTACAATGAAATGTCTTTCTAATTTTTTATTTCTATGAAATAGAAAGAAAACTTACTTTATAAAAAATGTTGCTTCAATGCTTATATGTGCTTAACATGCTTATCTATAAGGTGCCAAATACCTAAAATAGATGGAAAATCTTTGTTTTATCTCTGGCCCTTTATTCTAATCCATTATAACTCAAAGTGTTCTATGTTTTACATTAGCTCCCCTGATTCAATATGATCATCCACACCATGGCCAAGTTATGAGTCTATCACAGGCTATGCAGAACCTATTGTTGCGATTACATCTAGATGTTTTAAACAGGTTGCAGATTTAACTGAACGTTTTAATTTTCACCTCACATTCATACGTTAGGTTGTCTTAATTTATCACATTGAATCCTAATAAAACATACTGTTTTTGTGGTTGCAACATGACAGATTGCAAAAAAGTTCCTGTGGTTTGAGGTCCTTTGGAAGGCACTGTAACCTAACCTCTTCTTTAAAAAAAATGAAATTTTCTTACTGATAAATTTATTTGTGCTTGACTGCAATGAATTATCAATGAACTGCACTAAAACGTAGCCCCCAAAACTACACATTTGGGTCTGTTTGAACAGCACAAGCTCCAGACAAAGAAGAGACACTGTGAAATTCAAAACTGATTTAAAACTAATCTGGGGCCAGATGGATGGTTAAACAGAACCGCCTGGGATCTATTTGGAAAAGGCCTTCTGTGTTCCAAATAGTATATTATTGCAATGTTTCATTCATTTAAATCAGTGGTGCTGAGTGTTGCTGAATATTACATTCCCGACATGATTATGAATACTTAAAGAAAGAAAATGTTATATATATATATATATATATATATATATATATATGCATTCAAGGTGCCACAGTCTTCAGAGGCTCTTGTCAATGCACATAATTCCCATTTTAAAGGCTCTTTTATGGTCATTATTGCAGGGTGTAGCTTAGTTCTCTTTGACTGGAAATTCTTAACAAATCTGATACAGATGTAAGTCATTGATTTAAAGTATCTTCTCTTCAAGTATAAATCTTTGTAAATTAAGTAAGAAGTCTGAATAAGTGGGGCTACAAAACTATGTGGTGCTTGTACCATGAAGGAAACACATGTGCACAGTGTTTGGTAAAGATGTGCAAAAAGCAATAAAATCTAATCATATTTAAGTGTAGTAGCATACTCCATTATTAAGAAGCTAATTATATTTTCTGAGAGAGAGTTTTGTATTTTTTCTTTCTGTTTTTGTTTTTAGTCTTTCTTGCCCTCTCCTTGCATTGATAGATTCGGGGAAATTTGCTTGTTCATTCCAGTTGTAAATTTCAGGGTTTTTTTATGTTGAGGGAGTAGCTATTTTCCTGTAGTTACATAAGATCAGGACAGGTTTTCTGGCTTGTCTTCTTGTTTTTCCCATTTTTAGGAGGTTCTTATATACAGTTTTGAAAATGTATACTTATACCTCAACAAAACACTGAGTGATTTTCCGATTAGTAATAAAAAAATAGATTTCCATTTATGGAAAATGCCTGATGAAATGTATTTCCACCCAATCCATTGGATTGCTTCTTTTCACTGAAATCCAGTGTAGTCCTGTTTCTCTGACCGTGACTGGCTGGATGTGCTCTCTTCATCCTTTTACAGCTGCATTTTGTATCTCTGTTTCTGTCTCGGGTTCTGTCCTTGAACCCCAGTCGGCCTCGGCAGATGGCCGCTCACAATGAGCCTGGTTCTGCTGGAGGTTTCTTCCTGTTACAAGGGAGTTTTTCCTCTCCACTGTCGCTACAAGCATGCTTAGTGTGAGGGATTGCATTTGAGTCAATGAGTCGATGCAATCAACTGGTTTTCCTTAGATAGAATACTTTGAATCAATTTGACAGTATGATCTGGTGGATTGTAAAGTGCCTTGAGATGACTTGTGTTGTGAATCGGCGCTATATAAATAAACTGAATTGAATTGAAATGAAATAATAATTTTTTTTAAATCCTTTTTTTGTATTTGTTCATAATATCACCATCTAGTAAGATTAGTGAATTGTTAGATTATAAGTGGCCTATTGACAGAAGCCTCTATGGTCCTACTTTACAGGATATTTTAGCAACGGGTTTAGCTGGTAAATCTTGTCAACACTATTGAAACACTTACATAAGCTCACTATCATATGATTTCTGTGTGGAAGCAGACATTCCTGATTACCAGCAACATGTGGCTCAATGTAGACTGTGGCCTTTGGGACTCCAGCTATTTCCTAACTTTTGTCTATAATGATGCCTTTGTGTATTCTGTGTGAGAGAGCAGAGCTGTGAGATCACTTTAAACAGACTTAGCTCACTAAATGACATTATATGATTTTGCTATATATAATTGATAAAATCCCCATGTGCCCTGAAAACGCTTTTAAACAAAACTTTTTACTGTAACCCAATTGCAAAGAAAAAAAAAGTCAGCCTGACCCCAAGTGTTAGAAAAAGCTACCAGTAACGAGATATTCTGATTATTTTTCCCCAGGACGCTCACAGCTTGCCCTCAGTTCAGAGAAGACTGTGATGTCTGTCTATCCCTTTAGGAGATCTGGGAGCCAGCCATGTTGTCTGCTTCTTTAGATGGATCTCCTTGCTCAGAACTTATTTCAGTGCTTGGCTCACAGAGCTTTGTGGTATGATAATGGTAAAAATGTTACCAACAGGTGCAGTGCTAGGGCCAAGTCGTTTTGTCACCTAAAAACAAATTATTATACATAGATTCATTGGATAGCGATAGAGGTGGTACATTAAAATCTTTCAAATGATTTATGTTGGGAAATACTTTCTATTTTGTATGTAAGTGAACTTTATATGTTCTCCTTTATTCTCTCAGGAATGGCACTGAGACCAGATCGCCCCTCCTCTCTGCCTGATACAACTCAGAGCAGAGGCAGGATCAAACAATTCAATGTCCCTCACATCATTCCTCCACCGTCCTCCAGCCCCAACCAGCCAGCACAGGCTAACAGACACACCATCAGGATTAGGAAACCAAACCAGCCCTTGTATCCCCAGCATCCCCGCCTGCCAACCCTGCATGTGACTCCTGTCCAACCTGTGGTGGAGACGGGAGAGGCAGGACCTCCAGGATACGTCCGCCGGCTCAATGTACGCAGAGGAGCGGAGGACTCGATGAGCAAACCTGTCAAAGGGTTTGCTGGAGCACCAGGTGAGCACTGTTGGACTTGAAGGTGAATTTTATTTTGACATCATTAGTAATTAATTTAAATCCAGTTCATTTATAACTTTACGAGGGCACTTTTGATCTTCCTCCATAGTGGAATTTGGTAATTAGAACGCTTGCAGTAATTTTTACTTCTTAGTAATGTACTCATCTGAAGACAACTGAAAACAGATTTAGTTTAACTCTAGAGTTAATTAAATCCACACCATGTCAATATAAATAATTATTTTGTTTAAAAAACCAACACAGAGGTTTTGTTCTTGTTAGTCTAGTTCTTGTTTGGCTTTAAAGAGTAGAGGACAGTACTGATCAGTTATAATCTTAGGGCCGGATCTATCAAAGGTTTGCACGTATAAAAACATGAGCTATTTCACTGCGCACGCTAAAAAATGTACAAACTGATC
>NW_015151219.1:24628-52442 GCF_000732505.1 Cyprinodon variegatus
ATATATATATATATATAACGATCATGAAAACATATCGTTTATCCAGCATTGCCATTTTGGAGCTGTTGGGGGAACTCCGAATGGATTTGGAGCCAGCCACAAGGAGGACCCACGCAATACCAGATATCACAAAACTCCTTGCAACGTTGCACTTTTTTGCATCTGGGTCATTCCAGCGTACGGTTGCAGCGAGAGCTGGGATCTCCCAATCCCGTTTTTCAGAAGTGCTGTCCGACGTTCTAAATGTCATGTCGCCCTGACGCCCTACCGGAGAGAACCCCGACCTCCCCCCTGCGCCTGTGGAGCAACATGCCAATGCTGCGGGGATGCGTACGCGCAGTAATGTCATTCACAGTCACTTCTTGTGAGCCATTTGCTATGTGCATTTTTTTACAGGCCAATACAAAACACCTGTTTTCTTTTTTTTGGAGGGGGTGGGGGTGTCACTGTAAGATTTAAATTTCTTAATGCACTAGTACAAACTACTTTGCCGCAAACCGCAAAACGCGCAAAACCATCATTTAAATAGGGCGTCTCCAACAGTTTTGCACCTGCCACCAGTTACGCAATCGCTCTTGTTAAATCACCCGCAAACCATGGTTCAGCCCCTCGCGCAAAATTCCAGTTTGCGAGCGCAAATTACTGCTCGCAAAATTGGATCTTGATAAATCCGGCCCTTAGTCTGGAGATTAAAGGTATAGTGGAGGATTTTTACAAATCTTTTGAAAGACCCCCCCCCCACTTAAAAAAAGAAAATGCACACGCACAACCCTGTACTCGCTCCCGAGAGGGAACGCCTATTAAATACGTGCGAGAGCGTGCAGGAGCCCATTTCTCCTCGTGCATGCTCCGTTTAAAAGTTGCTGTTCTCATACAAGCTTACTGTGTCCGAAATGCTGGTGATGATTATCAGTCATCCAGTTCATAGTCATTCCAAAAAAGTAAAAAAAAAAAACAATCCACTGGACTTTCTTTCCAAGTTTGAAGACGTTTTGCTTCCCATCCAGGAAGGTTTTACTAAATTCAAAATGTCAGAAATAGCGTTGAGTTGGAGGCTTTATAAAGTAGCCCAACAGAGTCTTCTTTTGTTAGCCTGCAATGCCCCATACCTGTCTGTCTCTGAAAGGGGGGTCGTTAAAGGGAATCGTTAGCCTGGTTGAATAGGTGAGGTCTTCTTTTTCCCTATAAAGGGGTTGGGGCTGCCATGATAGCGGGAAGGGATCAACTCAATTGCTGTATTGCAGGTTTTTGAAAGCTGAAATCTGAGTCCACCCCCTCTGTTTAATGTTTTTTCTTTCTTAAAATAAATGGCTTCCCTTACACCCCTTCTTAAGAGGAAAATAGGTGGTTTGAGAGGGGCGTGAAGGAAGCCATCTATGTTAAGAAAAGCTATCTGAAAGTAAGGCAGTAAAGATTGTAAATGTAACATGGCGAAACATGAACCAGGAATTTTTGCAAGACTTTGTTAGTATGTCTGGAGTGTTTCTTCTTATTGCCTTATTCTACCATCCCTGGTATGTTGGTTAGAAAGAAAGCCAAGCTACTGGCAGGAGCACCCTAACCTCTCTCCGTCTTTAGATGATGATAAAACATGATGTTTGTGTCATCTGTCTCTTCCAGGCTATCCTCCTCTGCAGCCTACGCCTTTCAAGCCTCAGCCAACGAGCCAAGGAGGTACTGTAGCTGTTACATTGCAAGTTTTTATTTTACATTAGAGCAAGCAAAAGGAAAAAAAAAGAAAAATGTAAAAAGCTGTGAATAATTTGTAGCCTGGAAGTGCGAGGGAGTGCGGATTGAGAGATGTGTTTCTCTCAAGAAGGTGTGGGCAGATTTTGAAGGATTTAAAGTTATCTGAAGGCATTTGGTCCAGTTTTAACTTGTTCAGATAGATGGCTAGAAAAAAAGAGATAATTCTCAGCTTACTGTGCAACTCAGATTAATTTTCATTTATAAGAAGGAACAGATTTAAATGAAACAGTCCTGCAAAAAGATCCTTTTAAGGTTTAAGATCCTAACATTTTGTTACTAATCCTTTACCTTGTAGCTACGGTAACAGAAAGAGCGCCTTCAAACCCAATGAATAAACATGCAGCAGAATCGCCACGTAAGAGCTTTCCTCACACTACTTTTCCAGCTCTCAAAAATGTGCACATTTCTTGAGAAATCTATATTTTTGCAATATACTGGGACTTATTAAGAAACACTAAGTTTTGCTCTTTTGGATCTAGTTCCAGTGGACAGCAACATCTCTGTAGACCAGTTCTCCTTCTCTGCTGGCCTCACACAGTGCTCAACCTGCAACGGAAGTTTGGCAGTCATCCGTTTCAACAAGATACTAGTCAACGACGGAGGACACTATAATCCTCGGACAGGTACATTCCTATGTTCCCTTTCTCTACAAAATTCTTCCCTGCTTATATAGTGATAGTTGATTATATTCAAATACTTTATAAAAGTTGATCTAAGATACTTTTAAGATGGAAAGCAGTTCCTTTTTTATAACTAATGTGCACTGTTAACTCTCATCCAGATGCAGTCAAGCTAATGCTTTAAAGGGGTTTAGCTTATTTAAACTCTTGGTGTCACCCAGAATTATAAATTATGACTGGAAGAATTGGTTAAGCAGGTTTTGTTGTGAAAAAAAAAAGACTCCCGACACAGTTGTGTTTTATTTTGCATGAGTTGTTTTATAATACATCTCTGTGTCTTGTTGGATCTCCCCACAGGAGGAATTATACATCTTTTTATTGTGTTATTCACCTTACATACATCTATATATGTATATTGTCAATTTTGTATAGGAACCTTTTTTTTTTATTGGTTTATTTCTTGACAATATTAAAGTGCCTATTCCTTTCCACTCCTAAGCTTAGTCTTATTATAAATCCCTTTATTGTCCCACAATGGGGAACTGCACTCTTTGCATATAACCCATCCCCTTGGGAAGCAATGGCCTATTAATAGCACAAAGTAGACTAAAACATCTAAACAAGCATCCAATCAGGAACCAATTGAAAGATAAACTGTAATGGATTAAAAAAGTGTATGAATATTAAATAATATGCATCTTATTTGTTGTATAGCAGTGAAGTTTTCTAACCATGTAAAGGCCCAAAAATGGACTTCTTCATGTACTTATTTTAAACCAAACAGAACAAAAGCATTCAATATATCACGCAATATATAACCAACATTTGAAGTTTAACTTAAATCTGCTTTGACTGACCACATGCTGTACAAAAACAGCATTGATATAGACTTGATGTCAAAGAGAGACACTAACAGAGAAGCAATAAAACTTTTTAATGAATCGTGACATAGACACAGAGCTGGTGCATGGGGAGCCAAACGGATATGAAATGATGGGGCTTTTTTTTCTTAAGATGTACAAATAAGCATTTTGGCAGAATTCAGGTCTGTGATGCTGTTAAGCTTTGACTGTCAGACTGAAGATTTTGTCGTCTCATATTTGTCTTTTAGAAATGTATTAAAACATCATTGCATTTTCATCATCAAGTCATTTAACAATGTTTAAAGCCATCCTTTTTAATGTTTATAAGGTGAGGGCAGTTGTCGAGGGGGAAAAAAAACAGGAAAACAGGCCATTTTGGTAATCCTAGCTAAACTAAAGAATGAAAAATCTAGCCTGATCTAAAGTTAAAAAGAAAAGAAACAAAGTTTTTTTTTTTTTTTTTTTACAACATTGCTGTGGATGCATAAAACACAGCAGACTTCTGAGCATTCAGCCGGCTTAACAGCATGACACTAATACTACATTTTTCCTCATCCACAGGAATATTCACTGTACCGCACAAAGGCCGATACTTGATTTCAGGTCTGCTGACTGCAAAAGAAGGGGAGAGCATAGAAGCAGTGCTGTCCGTTTCTAACCGCAGTGTTCACAAGCTGCAGAGCTCAACCACAGCCTCAGGCAGCACCAACTGCGCCTGTGGGGGAACTGTGTCCTTCAGTCTGATTCTACCACTGAGGAAAGGAGACAGAGTCAGTCTGGTGAGAACCGGAGGCCAGCTGGCCACATCCGACACCGGAGTGGTCCTTTCCACCTACAATGCCATCTATTTGTACTCACCGGCAGCCGAAAGATAGTCAGAACGCAGCTGAGCGATACCAGCAAGGACCTCATTGTTATCATATGCCTGGACTAGACAAAATGAAAGAGAAACCATATTATACACTGACCTACTGGGATGCTGGTATGTGATGTTGTTATTGTGTGAATACTCCCAGTTATATGTTCATTTAAGCTGTTACATTGCAAGCCACTAATAGAAAGACACCTGAGCACAAGAGGCTGGGTTTGTATCTAATATATTGATTGTGAAAATAACTTTTTTGTCTATTGTAAATATCTTTTTGCCAATAAAGACCTGATTAAAACTCATCTTTAGACTATGGACATCAGGTACAGTGGCACTGTATGATATAGGCCATAAGGACAGTTTCCCAGGGTCACATTAAAATGAGAGTTACACCCTGAGCCATCCCCAGGATATCCAATAATTTATTGCATTTTAATTGCAGTGAGAGAGAAAAAAGGAAGAGCTCATTCATAGAACTACCACTGGTCAGCCACAACTGGAAAACACAATGCCTTGCTAGAGTCTCATACTCATTAAATTTTTCAACTTTGTGTTTATAAGAAAGCTGAATGTACTGTTGAGTTTTTTTTTTTTTTTTTATCATGACAGGCTGAAATCAACATGTAGCTAATTGTGAACTGGAAGGAAACATGATACACAGATTTCAATGTTTTGTAATTAAAGCTTTGAAAATTGGCAAGCATTTTTTTTATATATATATATATATAAAAGCATATTTAATGTACTACCCCAATATGTTTGTGGAAACAGGTGCACCTAAAATAATGTTAAGGTGTTTGAATGTCTGATGACCAACTAACATGTTGGTAGATCAGAGAGGAAGCTATGATGAGCACGGCTTAGTTCCTCGTCCTAAATGCAAGGAGTTTATCTGTGGAGCGACTGAATTATGGCTCCAAAGATCTGAACTCAAAAGCAAAACAAATAAAAGAATGCAGATACAGCACTCAGCCCAAATGGGAGGATTTGTTGACTATTAACAGTAGATCCTACTAATCTGGTTTTTATGGATGGGGCATGAAGAAATCCAGAAGAATTCCTCTTTAAATCATTACAGCAGTCAAGGAAGAATGTGCTCTGCTAAGATGAAACCAAAAAAACTTTTTTGTTCCACAAAAATGTATTTGTGGGAGATTACAAAAGATTGCACATTACCCAGAATACTCCATTCCCACTGTGAAATGTAATGGTAACAGTTTTCTATCGGGTTGCTTCTCTTCTGCAGGACATGGAGGTTGATCTGAGAGCCTGATATTTAGGAAACCCATCATTGTAGGAAGGATACAAGGGGATTCTATAGTGCTAACCCTGAGGTTCCTGACAACAATTGTAGATTTGATCTAAAAATGTTTAATTAATCCATATTTAACTTCTACTTCGTTCTCAAAATAGGAGAGTGCTGGCCTAGTGGGCTAGAGCAGTGCGCTTGTGCTCTGAGGAGGTCGCAACTACCCGGTGTGATCCCCACAGCCTCCACTATGGTTCTGGTAAGACCCTTAACCCCTGATTGCTCCCCAGGCGCCACACAATGGCAGCCCACTGCTCCCCAAGGGGATGGGTCAAAATGCAGAGAACGGATTTCCCCACTGTGGGACAATAAAGGGATTTACAATATGACTAAGCTTAGGAGTGGAAAGGAACTGGCACTGTAATATTGTCAAGAACCAATAAAAAATGTTTCTTTACAAAATTCCAAGGAAGGAACTGCAGATTAATAATGAAAGATTGCAACATAAGATTTTTTCTGAACGATGTCATAAACCTCGCTGGTCTCAGACGTTGCAGTAAAAAAAGACTGTTAGGAGGGGAAAAAACAAACTCTCTCTGGGATTATTACATAAATGGGGTGTGGATAAAAGTTTCTCCTTATCCCTCAGATCTAGAAAATTTTCCAAAGAACTTAGACATTAGATCAGTTTCAGTTAAACACTAAAAGACAAGCGCTGATTTTCATTCACAACTGCTTTGCTTACTGTTACTATTCATCTTTGATCTTTGTGATATTCAGTAAAACCCACTGAATATGAAACACCTAAGGGGGTTGAGCTAAATTCATTCTACGCATTTCTTCATTGAAATCAAATATCAGACTCAAAGTCAGCTTGTGATTGCTTTGAACTATATCAGCTTAAAATGAGAAGCAATTCAGAGGCAAATGGATTTGTTAGATATTTATTCCAAATGGGACAAGCCACATATTGCTAGTCTCGTTAAGCCTGTATTCATCTTCTTACCACAGATTTGTTTCTTCATACATACTTTTAACCACATTTCTATATAAATCAAACAGCATAACATAATTTATATTAATCAGAAACAATCAAATATCAAGCATTACATCCAAAAAAAACACAAATGATATACTTTTGTAAGAAATACCATGAAGAACAAGGCAACGAGACACAAAGATGTGATTATCAGCATATATACCGGATCCTTTTTCACAGCAGTAAGAACAAACAATTTATACTTTATATCCTGGAATCAGAGGATGAAGTGTGATTCTTTCACACAATATGTTTTACTTTCATAGAAAGAATGAAATTGTTTTTGTTAATTCTAAGATAAACATATCTAACTTTGAACTTTGTAGAGAAGAAGCTGAGGAATAAAAAAAACACTCACTGTTAACCACAAAACATCAGAGCAATATTAAAGAACTAAGAGAAACCAGATGTAGCCATCACTCTCTTAAGTTGTGCTTTTTTTTCATTCCCGATAACTGGTTCTGTTTGTTCAGTTTCCTTATGAGCATTTAAAGTTTTACTCTGGAGAAAGATGTCATCCTGGTCATTAAATCATGATCTTCTAAATTACACATAATGCCAAAGAAGGGCTTCTAAAAGCTTCCTGGACAGTCAAGTATTTCCTGTTTATGTCCAAACTAGAAAGGATTTCTCGTCCTCTGTTAATGACAGGAACAAAAACAGTTAATCTCGTCGGTCATACAGATGCATAAATACGCACACAAACAACTACAAGGTGGTGGGGATGTTACCCCCCCAAATATTTTTGTAAGATTTAGTTTTTTACTCTTACTTCCAACCTGCAAAACACAAAGCAGCCACTATTAAACACTTCTTTAGATCATTCTATTCCAGATAAAAATCACAGATGCTGAAGATAAAACTTTACTTATTATGTGTCATAATGGCGTAGACTACTTCCTATTTAGATTGTGAGTGAAGTGCATGTTGGTTAGAGGCAAGTAAAAGTCTACAGCTTAGACAAAGTGCAATGAACAAGTCTGAGTAAAACCACTGAGGGAGGAAAAAAAGAAGGGGTACAGCCACCCCCAACAGCAGCACTCAGTGATTTGTGTGTGCACATACATACACACTCATACCAAACACCATCCTAGAATCTCTCAGGGAAGGGTTTTCAAAAGGAAATCCTTAAACTTTAGCTGCTTTAAGATCGGACAATCTTCGCTGATGAAACATGAGTGTCAGCTCTAATGTTGACATATTCTGAGGTTTTCTGGGAATCTATACGCACCTTACATATTGATAGCTTCACCATAAAACAAACTAAACAGCCTGCTGTGGGAGAGGCGACTGAAGAGAAATAGACAAAGCCGAGAGGCTCTGCTTAAGCGCATAACAATCTGTGGCCAACCACACAAAATACCTTTTTAAGTATTTATTACATTGAATATAAATTGTTTTTTGTTTTTTCCTGACAAGCAACAGAGTTACAACAGAAATCAATAAAATAATATATTAATCTTAAATAATGACTATGTTGACAACCGAACACATCTGATTTGCAAAGAACAAACATCTTTGCTGGACAATATACCATTAAGCTGCTTCATTAAATCCCAGCTAAGTGTGGATCCATACATTCTTGGCATATTCAGAGTTTTTATGTGATTAAAAAATACCAAACATAACTCAACATGTGCTTAGTTCATGACCTTTACAAGCCAATAAAATGTGCTATGCAAGTAAAGAGTGACAAGAAAAAACTAAACCTCAAGCAGCTTTGCTACAGTAAGCTCCTGCAAAATAAGTGAGAGCATCTCACGTTTGGTGCAATCTGATATCTGCTAGCTAACTTTCCTTATTCAACAGAGGTCTCACTACTCTGGCTTGGTGCCAAACTCTTCCCTCAAGTTATAGTTAACAGGAAATGTGTCAAATGAAAAGGAAAGTAAATCAGGTGAATTTTGTGTCACCAAAATTATTTTCTTTGATAAAATTATTGAATTTAATCTCCTATCTCTGCACAGTGAGCTCAACTACAGACTGGTCCTGGAGTAGAGCTACTTGGCATTAGTAGGTGACTAGTCTGTGAAGCTTTAGCTGATGTTAAAATAAATACATTTTTTCAAGTTATGTCTTACTTTACTCTTAAACCTGTCCCTCTGGTAAAGTAATTATCGAGCTGTGTGTGTGTCTAAGTGCTATTCTATCCAGTCCACATGTGTTAAAGAGCTGCGCACAGTCCTGACCCAGGTAGATGGATGGCTGGGTGAGCATCTGTGCAGCATTAGAGCAGTTCATCAGGGTTGATTTCTGGCAGTGGCTGTCTCCAATAACAGAAGGAGCTGAATTCGGGCATCAAAAAGGCTTCGGCCTGCTCTTTACTCAGCAGAGGGAACACGTGCTCTACCAGCTCGCTAAGTCTGCCATAGCTGTAGAGACAAAGATTGGATAAATGGGATCAATAATAATGGAATTGGATGTATAGCTTTTTCTATATAGGACAAAGTTAAAGTAGATTTCATAACATGGTGCAGAAAATGTTTACAAAATAGGTGTTAACAGAAAACCTATTAGATGGCTGAAGAACAATAGGAAAAAAAAATAAATGGAGCTATCTAAGCATTAAAAAGCAGGTTTAAAGCTTTGATGTTTAATGCAAAGCAGTGAAGAAACATCTCTCTGATGTGGAGTAACAGTGAGATCATACAATTTTAAGCATCCACTTACGATGACTTGTTTCCCTTTGTCTGCTCCTGGATCAGCTCCCCTTTGGGGTTAACGGTGAAAATCCTGCACAGTGGGACTCCAACCTCTTTATAGGCAAACGCATCCTAAATGGAGACCATGATGAGAGGCTTACTGCACAAGCTAAACATTAGATAGAGCCTAAACAGATCTAAATGGAATATGAAGTCTTTTCAGTATGTGTGTTCTGTAGTGTGAAATAAACCTCAGGCATTCTTTCACTCTTAAAAAAAAAATTAATAAATCTTAAAGTGTATTCTAAGTTCTTTAGTTTTTCCTAAGTCTCTAAAAAGCAACTCAGAAATGTTGAAAACAGCCTCACATAAACAATGCAAACTGAAATGACTTCAATAATAAAACTAAGCACAAATCTCTTTTTTTCTGAAGCATTCTTTCGAAATATTTCAGAAGTACCAGTTTTTGTGTTTTTATTGTATTTTGTTTTCTCTGCTGAGCAACATGGAGAGTTTCTATGGTTGCTTCATGGGGTGTAGGTGTTTATGCAGCTGAAGACAGAATAGGATGATGCGCTGCTCTGCCAATGCTTCCCTCCCTTCCACAGATGAGGTCACAAAGGCTCATTCGTAGAAGGAGACCTCAGCTCGGGTTCAGCCCAGTACTGATTTCACTTGTTTGTGTCTCCTAACTGATAGCCAAAGAGTCATGTTGACATTGCAATACACCCTTCAGTGCATTGGCTTGCAATAAATAAAACAGTTCATGTAGGAAAACACGCACTTTAAAGTATGGGAGTGTGAGATTTTCAAACAGGCATTAACTCACATTAGCTCGATTCCCAAAGGCGGCGTAGAAAGGCTGCTTGTTATTCTGGAACAGGTTTTTGATGTCCGTAAGGCATTCAATCTTGAAGATCTCTGGTTTTTTCTCAATGACCTCTCTGAAATAAACACTTTCATGAGTCCTCACTATAAATTTGATCAATATATCTCTAGGATATATATATATATATATTATTTTTTTTTGCCTACCTTCTGGTCTATCAAAATACATACAATTTCCTTTTTTTGTTGGTAGAAAAAAAAAGCAAAGCCCAATTCAAAGATCAAATCTCAACCTGGTTGAGAAATAATTTACTCAGATGGCAAAGTTACTCTACATTAACCTATTAAGGGCAAAGAAATCGTGGCACACCTTAAAAAGCCACAATTGCAAATCAATGTGACAAATTAAAAAATAAAATAAAGTTTCCATGGTAACTACATTGTATAGGTTTCAAGGTTGTAAAAATATATTTCCACTGCTTTGCCACATGATGATTCAATATAAAGTGAAACAGGGTTACATTGGATTATAAACAGATCTACTGCAGCTGAAGCCCTTTCTGTAATATTTCTGATCATATCTGTTAATAAACTATAAACGTTGGATTTTAAATCAAAAACAGGTTATTAGGAGGACATGATGTCCAAAAGCTGACAAGCCTTAAAGTGGTGGGTGATGTTTTTGGCCGTTATAGAAGAAACCTGCTAAACAGTTAATCACCAGGTGGAGTCCTAAAACATTGAGTCGAATGAGGGTAAAGGGACAACTTTAGCAGACTCTATAAACCTCCTACAAGATGCTTCCCAGCTCATTTTTCTTTTCTACACTTGTCATATATATATACAAGTAAAATATCCAGTTTTAGCCGGTTCTGGACGTTAATCCTCGTCAAGTGATGTGCATGATGTATATATTCACCCAAGAAATGATTTAAACTTAAATGGAGAAATATAAGACCTAGTTTTCTAACAGATAATGTTACATTAAGTAAGGAGAAGTGAAAATATCCAACAACTATGAAGAGGAGATGGATGGGGATTGGTGCACTTTACTGTACCTGTGGAAGGCAGAGAATAGGCTACTGGGAGACAGCATTAGAGGCCCCCGTGGTAGGATGGTGCCTCCGTCATTGACCCACTGCAGGTAGCCTCTCGTCATGTCCGCCATGCCAATAGCCCGAGCTGAGCAGTACAAGAATTTATAGCCATTCCTGCAAATGAGAGAGGAGCACTCATAAAAAGGCTAAAAACCATTAACATTATGGCCAACAACTTCCAGATAGATTGCATTGACAGTAACTGTCCTAGTCATCAGTTTCTCCCGTGTGGCTATAATTTATTTATCTCTATAGGACTACAGCAAATATAGGACTACAAATTTAATCACCTCTTAGAAAATCAGTTAATGTTTCTTTTAGCAAGAATTAAGTCGTGGTTATAACTGAGCACAATTAGTCATCCACTTCACAGCATCCCACACAAACACTGAGAGGAAATATCAACTGCACAGAAAGCAACTGGGAATCAAAGATGGGCACTCCTAACCACTGACCAAACATTCACTCTGTCCCTGTAATTAATCCTTGTTATTGTGCACTTACTCGGCCACAGAGTGGTACAGCTTGGCAATGCCCTGATGGGTCCAGTCTTTCCCCAACTGTGGGAGAATCTGTCCAAACACATCTGATCTAAAATAAACAAACACATTATGGTGGGAATTAAAAGAGGCATGTCATTCAAATAAAAAAACTTAACAGATGTCCAGTCACCAATTAAACATGCATACAGGAAAATATAGCAGATTTTTTTCTCTATAGATTGTTAGGAATAGGTTACATAAGCCAACCCTGGTACATTAAAATTTGATCAGAAATCTAGAACATTATGGGATTTTCTCTGCTAATGAGAATTACTGGCCCCATAGGGAAGACACTGTGTCACCCTCAGCTTATGGCTGTGTGCGCTGACAGAAAAAGATGTAAATGGGCTCATTATAGTTCCTGTACTTTTCAACCTGTTCTTAAAAGAGCGCCACGTCACATGCTGGCCCCAGGGTTTGCAGAGATAATAAGCTCCAGTAGATCTGGACTTTTTTGATTTCAAATGTCACTGAACAGCCATTAAAAAAAAAAAACTACAGATATCAGTTTTTTGAGTAACTATCTGTGAGATAATTTACTCACAAAGAACTGCATAATGCTCTGGATATTTCTATTAGAAAGACAACTTTGAAAGTATAGTCGGTCTGGGAAAACAAATATATTAAAAATTGATTTATCAGCAGAACTCTGTGTTTATAATGGAATTAGTATTTTGGTTATTATATACTGTAATCCTGAAACAGGATCCAGATCTCTAAAACTGAAAAGGTCCAAAGGTCCAGGTCATTTTTCTAAAAGCTTTATCAGAAAATTTCTACAATATGAGCAGCTGATCATATATGTAAATGCTGCAGTAAACCTTAAAAAGTATATACAGATACAGTATCTCACAAAATGATTCCACCCCTCATATTAATTAAAATATATATTTGTTATGTCCCTAGCAAGAATCTCAGCACACAGCCATTAACCTATAAACCCCTGGAATTAAAAGGGAGCACACCCTGAAGGAAAAGGTGCAAATTGTGACAAAGACTCACTTATTTATAGGCTCATCTTTGTCTCATCAGAGCACAGGACTTTGTTCCAGTAATCCCTGCCCCTATGCTGGGTTTACATTGACTGTGGTGCAGCTGCTGTACAGTTGTAGTGCTGGTAATCTGTAGAAAGTCCCTCACACTGAACACTACAACTAAGCTGTCCTTGCTGGGAAAAAACGTTCACATGGGATCACGCTACTTCTGCAATTGTCAGGCAAAAATCGTTATCAGTGCTCATAAATATCCAATTTTATTAAATAATAACCCCGTTTTGTTGTCTTATTTTCACAAGTCAAGTTAACGCATGTTGCTGGGTTGATTTTATTCTGAAATTAATGGCATTTGGAAGATTGATGCAGAGACCGTGTTGTTTCCAGCCTAACTTCCTTCTTGCAGAAAGAGTTGATCTGCATGGCCTTGGTTACTGCACCCACACTGCATCGCGGCTGATTCAAGTATACCCATCGATTTTAATGATTCGGGTTTCAGTGTGAGCCTGGTGTTAGTCCGCTTCTCAAACTACAGCAATGCAGACCAGGGTTTCTCAGTTCTGGTCGAGGGTCTGGTGTTCTGCATCTTTTAGATGCGTCTCTGCTTGCCCACCTGAATCAAATGATTGAATTGCCTCCTCAGTTGATGTCAGGTTTTCCAGAGTCCTGCTAATGACCTTATTATACCTCAGGTGTGCTGAAACAGAGACACAACTAAAAGGTGCGGAACACTAGACCTCGAGGATCAGATATGAGGAACCTTGATGTAGACCAATGTAATATGTATGGCCTTAGCAATAACAGCTTGGCCCCCATCATTTCAACCTCTGCAGCACTCATTCATGTCTACTTTCAAACAAAACTTCTGAATATGACACTGATCGGGTCTACATAACTTCTTTGGTGGTAGATAGTGAGGCTATTTCTTAGTAAACCTGTCATTATTATTAACTTGGGGAGTGTTAACCTAGTGGTTAGAGCAGTGCGTTTGTGCTCTGAGAAGGTTGCGATTTTTATTATTAGTATTTACTGTATGGTGCTGCTTTGGCTCAGGGTGTTGATCTTCCTTTACGTAAAGCAACAGTTCTTTCATACAGGTCCTCTGAGTCCTCTACTCTCTTATACTGGTCACTGGATGTACCATTGCTGAACTTCCAGTGACCGGCGTGAAAGAATATGAAAGAAAACACAAAAAAAACACAACACCGATAATCAAACAGCCCTACATTCCCCCCATTCACACCTGAGGCGTTGTAACACCAACAAGCTGTATGACACTAGGGAGGAGAATAGCTCATCTCTCTGCTGCTCTCGTTTGCTGCCAGCTGTGTAGACATTAACGGCTATGTACCAAGGTATTTGAGGGACAGAAAATGAACACTAACTAAATGACAAGAATGTCATACTTTCAGTGTTTTTTGCCCAAGAACAGATTCAACAATATATTAATAGTTAGGGGATGTATTCCCTTTGGTGAGATACTGGATTCATTTATAGCTTCAGTGTCTGTTTTACAGTTTAACATGATAATCTAAACTGACAAGAATAAATAACACCAACAGTTGAAAATGATATCAGTCAGTGTTGCTCTACAGATGGTGCCCTGCTAAAAGAAGAGCTGTTTCCACTTCGGCATAATGAATGTTTACAGAACAAGATCCAACACTGACAATCTGGTCCTTTACTCATTTTAAAATAGAACTCCATTTTGAAGGAAAAGTCAAAGAGGCTCCAGTGAGACAGGGGCATAAATAGTAGTTTCTAAAAATATGCGCTGCGGTGGATGTGGATGAATTCATACAAAAAGACAATTTAAAGAAGGGACACAATATGTGCTGCACTGTGGACAATCAGTAAACAGAAAAATGCATGACTGACCCTTCTTTCAAAGTTTTAAACTTTACAGTTATGTTATTTAAAAAACTATATATATATATAAATATAAATAAATATATTTTTAGAAACCACCTACTTGGTGATGGTACCATCAATGTCAGAGATGATGACTTTGTCATCCCAGTTCCACAGGTAGATGGTCCCTTCACAGCGGCAGGTCCCCTGGTACTGGGTGGTAATGCTAAATGTCACATCATTTGGCCCCTCCTTTAGTTTAAGACTAGCCTGGGAAAATAGGCAGGATATGAAATGTAAGACCATCTGGAGAAAGAATTTTTTTTTTTTCTCCCATTCACAAGAAACTCAAACATAAGCATTCCTCTCCTGCAAAGATCTGTACAGGTCTTTAGAGCCCCCTACTGGCCTCAAGTGTAGCAAAGCAAACAAAAAATTAAGGCAATATATCCAGCCTGCAGAGGGCGCTCTGAAACATTTTATTCTTAGATAATGCAACAGTTAGGTTTACACTGGATTAATTTAATTAAAAAACTGTGTAAATGATTAACTGCAATAAAATAAGAAAGACCTATTTTAAAGTAAAAAATAATGGATGCTATTGAAGTAAACACTATATAAGAAAGTTATATGCAATAATATACTCACTATCTGATCTGAGGAAAGACGCAGTGACTTCCTGTAAGTGTGTGTAGTGGAATGGTGTCCTTCTCCTGGCTGCAGCCTCTCTTGGCAAGACACAGCGCTGACCTCCTTAGATTCTTCATCACTGGATGTTTCTCCTGCTTTGGGGCTACAAGGCAAAGTAGTTATGTTGAGATTCTTCACCACATTAAATAAAAGTTAAAAACACTTAAAATATAAAAACAGTTGAAGTTGAATAGTGTCAAGAATACAGTAGGGTATCCTTTTAATTGGAACGATTCTGGTTCTCGATAAAACAGTCTTAACTTCTTTGTGAATTTTAATTCCTTGAGGTTTTAAAGATTAATATAAGACTTCAAATGGTTATTTTCAACTCGGATATAAATATAAACCGATTACAATACCAACTAATACAAATCTTTTAAATTTTCTATTCACAGGGATACACTTTCGCATGAAAGTTTCTTTTTGAAAACCTCATTTAAACACATTCAGATTTACAGTGTCTGATGCTGCAGTTTAAGACAATTTTATTTTTTATTTATATCATTCCGACTGGGGCTCTAGGCTGAGTGTTGGAGCTGAAGACTAAAGCCATGGATTGTACTTAGAAAGGTACACATGTTCAGCTCAAGTAAACATTTAAATAGAGATGTTTCAATCTGGTTGAGTGAAGAACGATCAGATTTTAATACTCAGTCATTCAATTAAAGAGTTTCATTATTTGAAACAGATCCGAAATTAAATTAAGTTTACACTAAATAAGATCTGAAGTCTTGCCAATTCAGATTAAAGGTATCTTCATCCCATCAAAAACATGTAGGCTTAAAAGCGCAAAAAAGGCTCTGCTCTCCCTGCAAAAGCTGGCCAATGATTGCACTGGGGAAAAAAATCCCTCCAGGAACCTACCTTAGCACAAAAACCAGCGCAGCAGGTCAAAAACGAGGCTCCCATAGGATTACCAGGTCTAAAAGAAAATTAAATGTGGGATAGCTAGGATGCCTATGTGGGACAGATCTGGTTTTCCTGTATGTAGTTCTTTAGAAACAATTTTACAGTTACTTCACATCACACTCCCCTTGTATCAGCTTGAAAAATAAACTTGATAAAAGCCTCTCTGAGGATTATCTGTCACTGGCCTTACATAGTTAGACACTGTTCAACATTTTTCGTAGGGACAGAATTTATTTTCTTTAAATGTAGTTTCTGTCGTATTTTGTATTCAAATCCTTTAACTGTTCTATTTAAGGAGCATCGTGAGCAGGTTGGTCACGACATGAAGCACTGACTGCAGTTCTGTTGTCTTTGCACTTAGGAAAAGCTTATGTGAACATTTTGTTCAATTTTCTTTTCTAAATTGGTCCAGTAAAATGCAGGACATTGTTTTGACTGGTGGGACAGAAGTGGAGAATGCTAGAATGCACAGATAGAAACGTCTGGTCACAATAGGCTCTCATCCTGAGTCTGATGGTGTTTTATTATTTTGGATATAATCCCATCATAAGTGTTGCACGTTGCCAACTGATCAAGCCTTTATCGTTAAGGCACACTATCGAATGCTGCTTCCCAAACAGATGGTTGCACACACACTCCTCTGGATTCTTTTCTTTGCTGGCAATTTGCAGCTTTTTCTTACGGCCGCTGGACTGGGCATCAAATTAAAAATCAAATATACAAAATTTGAGTGACTCCTGGAGAACTGATTCCAATCGATTCTTTTCTGCCCAACTCTAGTCAAGATCTCAGTTTATCATTTTGAACGTTTTTTTATAGACTGAAGCAGCAGAGCAACAGGGAAACAAAAGTAAGTTAGGCTGGTCAGTGGGGCTCACAATGAGCCAGGAAACCATGAAAAAAATTCTTGAATCACTTTTTTTTAACGCTGTTAAATACTCTCTGAGGTGAGACAGCTGTTTAGCCACCCAACATTTTCACAAACATTCATTTGAAAAAAACCATACAGCAAGTGTTCATCTGCTAATTTTAGGCAAAAGCTCAGATGAATTATACTACATCACATTTAACTACATTTTCCAATGTAGATAATGTGAATACCAGAAGCCATTTTTTACTGACCGGAATTCACATGCGCACATACATATACATTTCTATGTATGTCAGTTTAAATAATCTTTTGGCATAACATTTTAAAACTTTTTTTTTTTTTTTTTGTATCTCTGTTAAATTTTACTCTAGATATCCAGGGTTAATTTTTTATCTCTTGTTACATACACCACTGCTGTATGTATTTTATAAAATTCAGTTCTATATCAGACCACTTTGGCATAATAAAATCTTGAAACTCCTGGTTGCAGCTACATAAATTCAACTATTGATATCACAATTTCTATTATAAAGAGCACACCTCTAAAACTGCAACTCAAGTCCCATTTATTTTGCAGTTTTAGCCAATTAACTTAAAAAAACCGAAATCTTATGGTTCTTTAAGAAGCATTTTTGGCTGCGATAAACTGCTGTGACCGCTGCTGTAAAAAAAAAAACCTTAAGTAAGACATCATTAAAATAATAGAAGCTTGAATTTGTGTATTTTCCATGATGTAGGTGGCCATTTAACATAATTCACATTTCTGAGTGTAAAACTTTGTCATTTTATTAGGTTGCAAAAATCTAACAGCAATTTTTTTAGGGAAAAATGTTTTGTTGTAATTGATTAATCAGAAAATAGATAATAGATCAAATTAACCTTGATGGCAACCCTATTTGAAAAATGTTATTTTATTTGTAAATTTAACTTGTATATTTCTCATATTCAGTTCTCTACTTTAAAGGGATAAACCTGCATTCACAAGCGTTCATATTCCAATTCTAAGCCTAGTTAAGCAATATTCTTCGAATTCCATATTTCAAAAGAACATTGATGTGTAAGACTTACGGTAAATCCAAGTTCTCCTGAGAATTAGAGGGTTCTCCATCTTCTGACTGAAACTCCTCCTTGGTTTCCAGCTTTGTCTCAGACTAAATAAGGAAATTGGGATTTTGTGAACAATTATGTATTATGTAGTTTAAGAAAAAAATATTTCATCCTTTACAAATGAGAGAATTTATATAAATACCTGTTTAACTGTACTATCTGATCTTTTTCGCCAGAACCACCAACGACCCGACTTCTTTGGCATTTTCTCCTTCATCCAGGCCTCCTCTGTAGCCTTTATTTAAAGAAAAATAAAAAAAAGGGAAAATGTTTATTTACTCCCAAGCTCATACTGTCCTTATATTACGCCTTATATTTATTTACAAAAAATAAATGCTCAAATGATAAAATTACCTTTGGTAAATTCTTCTGAAATGCCTGTAGGCTTAAAATCAGGGGTGCAGCTAGTGTCCAGTTATAATATCTAAAAAGAAACAAAAACTTAGTCATATGACGTCACATAAAGCAAGGCTTTCATATTATATAAAATAAAAAAACTTACAAACCTATTTCCTATCTTTACTACCAAGTTGGGGTTGTCTATTATTGCTGGATTTTCAGCAAACTCATGATATGTGATGATATGTTCCATAAATCTTTCTGCAAACACAGTTAAAAACACACAGTGGTAGAGTGAGACATCTGACAATACATTATTTTTACTTACTATAAGTGAAAGAGTTTTAAGGGGGTGTATACGCACTTTGAATAAAATAAAGAGATGTTTTTTTTTTTAATAGAGAAAGAGGACAGTGTTTAAAATGCCTTTTTATTATGCGTAAGCAGCTGGGAAACTGTTCTGCTGACCTTTGGATATTTCTGCATTTTCGGTGAGACCTCCACACAGAGAAAGAGTGACATCAGGGAGGTCACTGGCCGAGTCAGAGAGACATTCCGTCCCGCTGTCAGCAGCTGCACTACCCACAGACTGTGGAGACTGGGAACCTGAGCGAATCTCAGAGTCAATCCACTGCTTTGTTGTTGCCTCGGACTCACTGATGGACAGAACAGTTTCAGAAAAAAGGGCAACCAATAAAGTAAGAATACTGTTGGGTTTTTTTTTTTCATTGGAATGCAATTTGAAAGTGAATATTTCCAATTTACATAAACAGCATATACATATACATCAAAGTATTAAGTGCTTCTTGCATTAGCAAACCTCTTAGGAAAATATCTTGCAGCCACATCGGGTTCCAGTACATTTAGGTCATCTAAGTAGATATCCTCTGGACCCTGATGCTGACTCCTCTTTGGGACTCCTGTGTTTATAAAATAAAAGCACTTGTTATTTTACATTGCTTCAAAATCCCTTAAAGGTTTTTACAATGTATCATATTAAAACCAAAAATAAATTATTAAAAAATATATATATTTTGGGTGCAGGAAAACAAAACTAACCCACTACAAAAAAATCAAAGCAATGAACACAAGCTGTTAGAAAAATATAAGTCATACAGTTTTGCATATACCAAAGTAGGTTGGTGTGAAAATAAAAAGAAATATATCTTATAAAAATAACAAACAAAAAAAATTATAAAATACACATTTTGGTGTACATTACAAACAACCTTGTGAAATATCAATATTCAAATCTTGCTAAACACTCTTAACTGAATATGCTTTAATATAAACACCCCACAGGCATAATAGCTCCAGATCTAGCTCCAGTTACACTTTCCCTACTTAAGAAAAACCTTTCCCATTGACACATGGTGATGGCAGCTTCATCCTATGGGTAAGGTTTTTCTTAAGTATGGAAACCTTACCCACAGGATGATGCTGCCATCACCATGTGTCACTGTGGGGTTGATGTACTTTAGGTTGTGAGTAGAGCCAGTTTTCTTATAAACTGCTTTTGATACATTTTTTGCTCCCCTGTAGTTTACAGCAGCAAAAAGATTATGGACAAAATTGTCACACAAATGTGAGCCTTATAAAAAATCATAACAATAACATAATAGTGAAGAGTTAAATGATAAACAATAAAATGATAAACACTGATCTCACCCCTGCTTTTTGCAGATGATGTGGTTCTACTGGTTTCCTCTTATTTTTATATTTTTATATTTTATGTCCACTTCAGAGTTTTGCACTTTGTTTTAGTCAAATATGAACAAATCTATTAAATAAAATGCAAACCACATTTTGTGAAACCAAATGTACCTTTCTTCTTAGAGGGTGAATCAGTCTGCTGACTGTTTGAAGGGGTGGATGTGGTCACACTGGATGGAAGGACTTCAGGAGGCTCTGTGGGAGTCAAAGGACCCATAGACTGTACGGAGCTTGTAGAAGATAGACTATGATTTGTTACGGGGGTGACAGGGGAACGTGGCTCAGGCTTGACTATGGCACAGACTGATGAGGCTCCATCTTCCTTTCCAGGCTCTGTTTCATCCTCCATGGCCTCAGAGCTCAGGATCACACGAAAGTGGGTGTTTTCCGATGGGGTGATGGTTACTGTCTTTAGTGGTTCAGGCTTTTCCTTCTTTGTGACCTGAATATTAAATGTTGTGTCAGTTCATATGAGACAGAAATAAAAAAAATAAAAATAAAAACGGTAGCAGCACAGTATAACGGAAAAAAGGAGCTTACCCTGGTTGTTTCTGGAAACTCTCCCCAGGTCCACTGCATGTGGGACTCATCCCTGAGCAAACTTTCTGAAGACTTCATCACCAGCTCTGAATCACTCTTTGGGGAAAAGGCCTGAGACAAGCCATGACTAAAAGACCAACAGTGCAACACAAACAATGCGTGTTATATAGGGGAGTTTATGCATCTTTGCTAAACAAAAGGTAGAAACTAAAGTTTAGTTTTATACATACCCATCGCCTAAAGGCCATTCACCATCAGACAACGGATAACCTTCCAAATTATGTCTTGTTGTAGGCAGTTTAGGGTCAATGTCCCTGATTGTCGAGGTTGAAGGAGACCTGCATCCAGAATGCAAAGTAAACATATGATCAAAATTCACCCCCGCAAAAAAAGATTCTACAAATAACTCTTTTGAAACCTAAAACTACCTTGATACATGTGGAGCCGATTCTTCATCAGAGCTGAGGTCCATCTCAAAAATCTCGTCATTTTGCCCAGTGCCTGACACGGCACCACCAATAGCAGCAACAGAATTACCAGAAGAGACCGATACTGGTGGGGTGAGCTCCTCTCTGCGGGGGTCACCTTTGTGCTTCTTTCTTCTTCTTTTCTTCTTTTTTGTGGCAGTGGCACTGGGAGCAGGAGGCTCGGGTGGGTCTTCCTGGTCTAAAGGATCATCCTTTGGGTCTTTAGGTGCCCTGTTCTCAACCTCTGAGATCCAGAATAGGTGACTCTCAGTGGGTATTGGGGAGGTAGCCAGGTGAGCAGGAACAATCTGCTGAAGTGGATATTCATCAACGAAAGGCTACAAGTTTAAGCAAGAGCCAAAACTAGGAGGCAAAATGACATGAATACCATACAGTACAGCATCTGTCACAGCAGAACAAACTTATGCAACCATCAGTCAAATAAGTGACTGAATAACAGTTGGTCTGCCGAAAACAACAGCAGGTGTTTTTTTTTAAGGGGTTGTTGAACTGCTGCATTTATTTTTCCTGATGCATTCTTTAAATCTTAAAGAAAGTTAAATTTGTTCGTCATAAACAGACTAATTTTAAAAACGATTAAGTGTGTATTCGGAATGCTTACATTCTCCTCCTCAGCTTCCTGGACAAAAAAGGCCTCTCCATTGTCACCAAGCTTCATATGCAGATCTACAGGATCTCCATTCACTTCAATGTCAATCTGAAAACATTTAACAGAAAATACAGGCTGACATCTGGAACACAATATAAAAACCAAGAAGCTAAAAGATCAGAATTTTTCAACCTTTTGACTAGTTTCAATCAGGAAATGTTCTAGATATGGGAATAAAGGTTTAAGAAAAACTTGAAGAGTTAAGAGAGGCGCCTTAATTGTCTAGAGAGTCAAGCCACATTACTCTTCCTTTATTTTCCTTTTGTTTTAAAACAAAATTAAACTTGCCTTATAGCAACACATTTCTCCCACAGAAGCAGAATATCTTCTCTGCTCCTTTTAAAAGAATTTAACTACTCAGACAAAAAGGCTAAAAAAAACACTTTAATTACTGTCCCTTTATCATCTTACATAACTGTTCTAAGGGAGAAATTTAAAAAGAAAAACTTGTATCTGAGGTTTAAACTCTAAAAAAAATGTGATCTAAACTGGCCACAAAAGGCTTCGGGACTAAAAGCTCTATTTTTTATTTTTTTTTTGCGATATGTTCAAACTGTTTCCGCTGCCATTTTACATGAGTAGCTGTTAAATCATTTTTGCAGAAGCTGAATGTGCTTGAAAGCTTGGAAAACAGGAGAAAATACAAACCAAAAGGCTTTTGAAATTCTTGAAGGTTGAACAAGAACATTTTTCTGTTTTCTTTTCCAAAAGACTGCCTCCTTAACTTTTCACATGGGGGCAGATTCCTGTTTATCCATCAACCACAACCTCAAGCTTTCCCTCCCAGGACTGTATGGTTAATCGGAAAATTAAGAAGCTGGATATTGAAATAAAATAGGTCACACAGAAATTATTTACCACTAGCTTGTGTCCCACCAGGCTTTAGAATTTTTTACAAACATTCATGTCTTTGGGGCTTTTATATTCTGTGGAGCTGCCATTAAAACAAAGCTTTTAAAGCTCGCTGGGGAAACTACACTGCAATAGAGCCCATTCTGTACTGTAATTTAACACCGCCATAAAATAAGAAAAAAGGTAACATCTGGAAGACACTACAGAGCAGGTTGGTTCAGACACACAAATGCTCTGTAACATGACACCAGATTGTCAGGTTGGTTTAAAAACAGCCGCCAGACTATTCTGTTAGTCCTTCTGGTTATTAGACTCCTGCTGGTGTTTTTCCATGTTTGGTCATTACTCTTTCCACAAATTTAGATTCTCTACAGCATAAAGAAGACATTTCACCTGGTCAGTGAAACTAAAGCAACTAATGCGAGGGTGGTTTTGAATCTCAAGGCCTAACTATTAATGAGACAGAATAAATTATTGTTCTACTAATCCTCAGAGTCAGAGCAGGTTTGTATTCACTTCCAGTGATTATATTTTCTTGAAAAAAATAAGTTTTTCATTGTCAATAATTTTTCACCGATCTACTTTAAAGAAAAGGATATGAGTACCTGCAGATGCTAATAAGGGCATTAATTCTGTGCACACACACTTGTTTAATTTAATCTACATGAATATTGCAAAACACAAAATAAAAGATATAAGCTGCATTGTAAAACTATATAAAATTTTTCCTTTGCTTTTCTGACAAGAGGTAAAAATCTGGGTTTTCCCAAATAGTGACTCGTAAAATAATGCTCAGAAAATTTACATCTTATAAACAATAAATTTAATGAAATAAACCCCAAAATACAATAAATATACATAGCAGCAGCCTGGCTTATTCAAAAACTGCTCCTGGGAACAGGTATGCATGTTCGTTACACAACAGCCCTTTTAGAGCTCTTGTGGACCTTTTCTTCCTTCCCCCATGCATTCAAAGTTGTAGAGCAGTTGCCATGGAAACAGTTCATTCATTCCTTTTCAGGTCCATCAGCATTCAACCTAGGTGGGTAGACCGAGTCAGATCTAAACTAATTATTCCTGTATAGTGTATAGCAAGCTAAAAGAATTTTGCAGTAAGCCAAAGAAAAATAGCCAAACTTTTTATTTTTTTTTTTACAAGTGACTATTTAAACAGCACATACATTGGGCATTGATTTAAAAGCATTTTTGCACTCATTAAAATAATATATTTCTCATCAGTTAAGACTGTTTTGGGAACGTACCAAAAGATCTGCCAGTACCCCGCATGAAAAGCCTTTTATAATTAATACAAACTCAGTTTACCCAATTTCAATTAAACTCATCTCTTCTCTGTACAGGTGGTTTTCTATAACAACTAAACACCACAGCAATGTGGGCAGAGTTATCACAAAACAAACTGTTCCAAAGCCAGTGTTGATTGGGGTATAGGTAGAAATAGAAATAAATGTTTTTTAAGAGTAAGAAGTAAGAGTAAGTTCTGGAAACAGAGGAATTTACTTGCTGGCTCGCATGTTGTGACCTCTAAGCGCTTGTTAAATGGAAAGCCAGCAAGCTGAGGAGATTATAAAAACTGCAGCATATTTTACTGTAGTGAAAAAAAAAAACAGTATAGGAGGGTACATGTGGATCTCCAGTAACCTAATAGCTAGAAGAATAAAAAACAGGACATAACATAATCAGTTTAAAGTATATAACCCATTAAAGATGTCTTAAAAACAACCTTCAAGTATCATATGTATTACATGAAAGGACTTGGATTTCAATTTACCAAGTTATTACAGGTACTCAGTTTATGGTAAAAAAAAAAAAAAAAAGAAAGAATTCGAATCTTTGCTAAATATTTGGATGAAAACTTACTAAAAATTATCTTATTTGTTTTATTTTGTTAATTCTTATAAAAAAAAGAAGAAGAATTGACATGCAGGGCCATGTTCTTCCACATTCGTTCTGTAGGATCACCTTCCTGCAGGTTTGATGTTGCTATGCTTCAAAATGTGTTTCAAATAGCTTTATAGTATTGTTTTAGAGAGGTCTGCTGATAACTTATACATTCAGTTCAGGGATGTCAACACATGGAAACATCTGTAGGTCAAAATAGAACAGCTGAAAATGAGTGCAGTAATATATTTACTCTTTAATTAAGAATAAGATACGTTTTACTGTTTCTTGTAATTAAAAAAAAAACCAAAAAGGACTTCAACAGATCAGTTCAAGGGAGCAAAGTGCAATGTTATGTAATTTACAACATGTCCTTAATGGAACACATCCACAAGATGAAAAAAGGTAAGATGAAAAAAATAAGGGCAGGTATGTTCGATGTTATATCATTTCTAGAGAGCTTCATTTAACTGTATGCATACTGTGACGCTGCGAACTGATGGCTAAAGGGTTTTTGCTGTTCGATTCAACACAAACCTTTGTTTGACCCGAGTGGTAGAACCATAAATATGCTTTTGGTTTCTTCAATACACTGCTGTAACCTTGAGTAAAAAATGTTACATATACATTTCAAAGGTTTATTACTTTTCTGGGAGAAAATAAAACTAGGCTTAATTGCAATTAAGAGCATTTGATTTTGAAACAATTTGTTTCGGAGGGTCATTTCAAATCCTTTGTGCCAAATATGACAGTTTTAAGAAAACTTTTTTTTAATAGCAATCACCAGCTGGATTGTCTCAAAGAAAGCAGAAATCTTGTAAAAATGTTTCTAATAAATAAGGAAATTAAATGAAATGGTTAAACTTTGCTCAGTTAGATGCAATCAAAGTAATCATTTCATACAGTTTGAAATCTATTTTCCAGAGGCATGTTAAACCAAAAACCAATATAAAGTGTGGAAAGAAGGGGCAAAAAGAAAAAGAAAAGTTCTACTTACTACTTTCTCTTTAGAGCGCAGGACACCAAGCTTGCCAAAGCGCACGTGGAACGGTGAACACTGGTAGGTTCCATCTCTCTGGCGGACAACCACAACGTCAATACAGCCTGAAAGCGTGGCCTGATTGATGCCCTTATACAGCTCTTTGACTGTTACGAGAACTTGACCAGCCAGCTGCCCGACGTAATTCATGGTGTGTGTCTGGAAGAAAAAAAAAAAACACTTTTAGTCTTATTTAAAGTCAAACCTTTTCAAAATATAAAACAATGCAGTATTGTCAGAGCCATCGCTCTTTAGGGAGCTAACAATGAATTTTGCTCTCAGACCTTAGGACCCCCATCTACAGTTTTATCTCAGAACTGGCATACAGACTGACAGCGAGCATTGTTATCCTATCTCTGGCTATTGTCCAACACGAACAACATCGGAGAGCAGCAAATGCCTGGACCAAAACAATGAGATAACCTAAACAGAGATCCCACAGCTCTGCAAAAAATGGAAGCAGCTGACATTGTGTTTATAGCCATAACTCTTACTTACATAAGGGCACTTTAGATATACTGCTGTGCTAGTGTGCAAAAGACAAACTTAGTCAAACTATTTTCAAAACAACATTGACCCTCAGAAACATTTTTAATGGAAATAGGTTTTTCTTTCCTGTCTTCTAAAATGACCCAATCTAAGAAAATAGCATGCAGGCCAAGGCTAGCACAAACTGCCCTGTATTCTGGTGGCCTATTTACTGAATTTGATAAAGTCCTTGGTACCATGTCACCAACTGTGTGTGTATGTGTAACTACAAATAAACATGATTTCAGTTTGTTGGGTCAGGGTCTAATTTGGTAAAGACGGTAAACAATTCCCCCTGTTGATTTCATCATGTTTATATGACCTGAAATTTTCCTACACCACAGTAACCTTTTGTTCATAATCTCACCATGGCAGGGGAGTCAGGAGGAGGGCAATATGGGCAATTTTGCAATGGTAGTCCCAGTGGAGTAAGGAGATAATTTATGTACTTAAAGGTTAATGAAAAATAACTCATCCATCACAAATTTATCCACAACCAAACAGCATTTTCATTTATGTAAATACAAGTTAAAATGCTCAAATGTGGGCCTGGTTCTAGATTAAAAAAATAGGCTTCTAGTATATAATGCATAATTATATATTTTAATATCCAAAAAAAATATAGGGATATAGATAATTCAAGAAAGCCTATCCAATAAGAGAACTCTGATGTTTTCCACCAAAGACTTTTACATTTTAGCATACAAATCGATCCTCTAAATCATTCAATGCGAATCCAAAGATTATGCTTGTAACACATTTTCCGCTGACCAGAAATGCTGTTTTTGTTACATATTATGTGAATGCAATCAAATTATAGAAGCAGTGTTAAGACTTTTACTGACCAGCACTTAATTCTAGTTTCCTTTTTGGACTGACCCTCTGATTATGATTTCCCAAATCTAGACTTCTATGATTATTCTTAACAATTATAAACAACAAACATTGACCACACAAGAAAAAAAAGAGCAACTGGTTCCAGATAGCAGTAGCAAATTAGAAATCTGTAAAGAATTACACAAACATTTCAATTAGTGCATCAAAAAGGTATATCCTAAAATGTTATTGGGCATTTACTGGATTAAAAAAGCAGTTTGTCATATAGCAGCACATTTGTTATATAATCTGAACAAATAGAAGATAAGTAGATTCAAATAATTTGATACATTCATTTTAATCAGCAGGTCAATCAGGTGCTGCATATTTTGTCATAAGTGTGACTAAAGTTCAAACTATTTGCCAGTTGAGTAAGATATTACTTTCAATATAAGGTTAAACTAAGGCAGAAATACATTTTATAAATACTGGACACATAATGGGTCTGTTGTGTAAGAAATCCTACAAACACAATAGAGTAGTTTTGATACTTAAGGCGATGATCAAGATAGGGCTGCAATTAACAAAAATTTTGCAAATAGATTAATCTGTTAAATATTTTTTCAATTACTTGATTAATAATCAAATAGCCAAATGTTTCTTACAGAAGATTTTTACAGCATCAAACCAGGTGAAACCAAAACTTTTCCACTTGCAGAGTTCTGGATACAGCATATTGACAGACAAAAAAGTTGTTTCTTTTTTTTTTAAATCTTAAATGCAAAACATTTATATGTATATATATATTAGGGGTGGAACGATTCACAAAATCCACGGTTCGGTTCGATTCACGGTTTCTGGTCACGGTTTTCGGTTCGGTTCGATACATGTTGATTGTTACACCGAAATCCCATAAAAATTTATGGAATTAATGAAAAAATCCCCCCAAAAATAATGGATTGTAATTATTTTAAATGATCTGTGAAAACCCTGGATTATTTCTGTATGTTTTGCTGCTTTGAATTTCATCATCT
>NW_015151219.1:53352-96700 GCF_000732505.1 Cyprinodon variegatus
ACCGAACCGTGGATTTTGTGAACCGTTCCACCCCTAGTATATATATATATATATATATATATATATATATATATATATATATATATATATATATTTTTTTTTTTTACAATTTTGATACAATTACTGATCCAAGTGGGTTGCTCTGTCAGCTAGAGGCACATTTTAGTCTTTATTCTTCATTTCACGATTAATTACTAAACTAGTTGATGATTATTTCAATAATCAATTAATCACGATTAATCCGAATGTTTCAATCCCAGTTAAAGATGAATAAAAAATATGTTAATTGCAAATGCAAATATCTGCTCCTCTGAGGGCAACAGACAAACAGAAATAAAGACCAAGTGTAAATAATTGACTGTTCCACGTCAACCTAAAATTACTTGAAAAAACAACCTAAACAGAATCAGTCTTCAAGTTTCAAAGAGTGAGTTCCATGATTCCTCTGAACTAAGCTAAAACACACTAGATCAGGTGATGCACATCTTGCAAACTCAGCCTATTTTAACAAAACCGAGTCCAGTTAGCTGTGGGTTGGCATTGCAACATTAGAATTACAATTTTAAAAAGTCAGTCAGGTAAGCAGGCAAACTAAACAATGTTAGGGTCTCCAGCCATCTATTTTATTATGTGACCAATTTGAAAACCAAGTCAGACTCACCAGGGACCAAGTCCGCCTCAGAGAGGTCGGCTCATCAGGTTCACTGTTGTCTGTGTTGTCCTCGGTGTTGCTCTCCATGAGCTCCCAGTTTGTACAGGATCTCTGTCTCTTCATCTCAATAAGTGAAGTAAAGGCTAACTTTTACAGACCTTAGGATACTCTCCTAAGTCCAAGAACCTTTGCCTTTGGATTCCTAAGATAGTTTAAAACTGCCATCCTGAATCCAATATTCAATAGGACCAACCTACTCACCTTTGAATGATCGCCCCTAGGGTAAATACAGATATGTTATCTGGAGCTGGTGACGATTGTGCAAGACTATCGTAAACACTGCCATCTTTCTGGGATTTTCCTTTCAGAATGTGCACTTGTACTGATCCAGTGGGCTGCCAGGGTACGAAAATGTGAGCCAATTGGATCAGATCTTTACAGTGGCAGTGTATGGCTGATAAGGTGAAGCCATTTCCTTTGCATGTCTAAGCAATGTTTTCTCCTGATAAGAGTGAGAGCTGGGGGGGTGGGGGGGCTTGTTGCTGCTACGCGTTTCTGTCACATGTACATTACAATCTTTACTTTGTGTTCTTGTTATTGTGCACAGCTTATCAAAAGGGGTGGTGCAAGTAAACGACACCAATTTGCTTACGTCAGCCTATAGTTTAACCAGTAAGCTATTTTCTGCTGCTGATTATCAATAAAACGTTGACCAAATACACTCGTGATTGCAAAACAAACTGAAACATCGAAGGGATGAGAACATTAGGAGCCATTACATCCAACTCAGTTTGTCTAGAATCATTTATGTGACTAATTAACAGATGAAATGCAGTCCAACTAGCAATGGCAAAAACAGGTTATAATCAAAGAGCTCTTCAAGATCTGGCCTGCAGGATCAACCTGGCTTTTTGGATCACGACTGCCTGAGATGAAAATAATGCATGAGGCTGCTCGAAAAAGGGCCTCTACCCTGCCGTCTCATTTGCTCAGTCTTTTGTAAATGCAACCAAAGGAAAAACAAGGGCTTACAGAGCTGAGAGCTACAGACCTGTTTTCCCAAAGTGATAAAAACCCGTTCTAAAGTGAAAACAGCAATTAACACTAAACAAAACAAAAAATATTTCAACTAAGGTTATAAAAAATATATTTTTTAAATAGTATAGCAAAGATAATAACTGAATAGCATTTATGGGCAAAAAGGGATCTCGCAACATTAAAATGTAATAAGGATGCTTTTCATAATTGTCTCTGCATTACTTCATCGTGTCCATATAAGTATTGACCCGCTATCTATGGGTATACAGTAGACAAAATGAATGGTGTTGGAATCAAAACGCAAGAATATCATTTGAAAGTATAGCTCAGGATATATCCTGAGATTTATCAATGCAAGGTTATGAATCGGATGTTTATGCCAACATCAGATTCGTATATATACTAAAATGTTTGAATTAACAAGCATTTAGTGCAGAGGTGCTCAAGTTCGGTCTCAGAGCTACTATCCTGCAACTTTTTTGATGCAACCATTTTTAATACAACTGAATAAAATGAGTGGCTCATTACCATGCCTTGCATTACCATGCCATGCTGCTGAGGTAAATGAGAGAATTGAGGCTTTAGATTCAGGGGTGCTAGAAAAGAGATGCATCTAAAAGTTACAGGATGGTAGCTCTTGAGGACTGGACATGAGCACCACTGATTTAGTGCATCTACAACAAAATGGACCTTGTTTTTTTAGTGTCAAAAGCTTCTTGGATAGTTTTCCTGATTAATATTTGCAATCATCTACAGGGAAATTATAACCATTTCATAAGTGAACTTCAGTATTTTAAACAGATGACGGAGCACTCTTTTTCTACTATAACTTCAACCAGGTAGACAGGTAAGTGTGGTATGTGGAATGAATTTCCCACCTAATGATAAAAGATCAATATAATATACAATATGAAAAGTTGCAAACATCCAAGCTATACAGTTTATGAGACATAAACAGAGGAAAATTCAACTAGACCCTAAAGGCAAAAATAAAATAAAAAAGTTATGATCAAATAAATTCCAATATGACTAAAGTACAGTTCCTGACATCCAGAGTCATCCATATCGAATTGAATTTAACCTGGTGAAGAAAAAGTAATCAGGATTGTGAGTCACCCAGCTGAAAAAACAAGTCACTGACTTCACTGGTCATGTTAAACTATCTCAGGCATTATATTACACTAAACTGGACTTAACTCGGCCAACTTATTACATGAGGTTCATTGAACCACGATAAACACCAGAAACAGGAGTCATTCTTCACTGCTAAGAATCTGTAGCGTTTCTCTTAATCATGGCTTCCTTGCTTTTTTCCACAGTGAACTAAATTTCCTTGCTGATGGCAATAAGTTATTTGCAAGGCAGTGAGAGATTAGTTAAATCTGATGTGAACAATCCAACCTCATTCATAAGTGTTTTTTTATTTGTTGTATAAAGAGAATATTCCAACCCTTGTTCTTTAAAGCTAGAGCAAAACAAATTCCTTCTCCCAGTATGACTCATGACTTCTATTTTATCATCACTTTCAGTTTGACCTGGCATCTTCGGTGCACACCCTTAAGTTCAAAGAGTGACAAGGCAAAGCAGTCAAAAGTATGAGGACAAAAGCAATGGCTTTTGTCAGCTACAACTAATGCTTTTCAACTTCTTTTACTACATGTCTGAAAGAATGAAAGGTTTGCTAAGGTAACAAGAGGTTAACCAATCTAGCATGAACAAGTTTTCTAATATTTCCTAGCCTTTCCATGAAATGTTTGAGTTTCTCAGAGAATAACAGTTTTGAGTAAAAACAATTAAACTTTTTTAGAAACTCAGGGTTTGTTTGTTTTTTTATACAAGTTTTTGCAGATGTTATTAATAGTAGTTAGGAAGGATCTTCTGTAGTGGTCTATCATGCACTGGTTCTGGAGAAGCCTTTGACTGAAGGCACTATTTTTGTGATAACAATTTTAGTATGATCTCTGCCACAGTACTTTTTATGGAATAAAAATGGGAGCTCATATTAGCCGGTTAGGCTGGGTTTCTGTTCCAGTAGCCATTTTCGGAATAGGCTCACCCACCAAGCCTTTGTGACAAACATGTCAGCTGTTCCATTGGGTGCACAAAACACTTCCAATCAAAGGGTGGGGAAAAACACAAAGCGAGAGAGGAAATTAATGGATCAGATTATGAGCAATAAATATATATATTCTCTGCTTTTAAAGGAAGATTTGAGGTTTTCTTAGTCTAAACAAAAAAAGGGATAGAAAATAAATGATAAACCACTTTAGCTCTTAAACCAACTCATGCACAGAGAACAGCAAAAGGTGACGGAGGGGTGAGGGAAGGGCAGCACTGGGTATTCTCCTAATTATTGTGAAAACTAAAAAAAAAAATTAATGACCAGCTACTGCTTTAATATAAGCATCAATGTATTAACTAAAAATGAAGATAGCACTTCCTTCAAATTATCAGGTCTTCTCAAAGCAGATCAAATAGCTAAGTAAATTGGTAGTTAATTTAATTTTATAAATAAATGTACCTGGTTTAAATATATGTGACTTTAGCTTTACTGCTTTATTAATAGTAAAAGGGAATGGTTGTTAGACACTTAATTACATTCAAACCATTTTATTCCATCCCCTGCAGAGCAGTTTTTGAGTTGCAGGCTGTTTTCATTTCCATCCTCAGACAGGTGTTTTGTTGTTCACCGTCAGCAGTGGCTGCAGGCTACAACTTGTGCCATTTAAAAACGTCAAAATACACAGATCATCAATATTCAAGTCTGTGTGTATTTGCTAATGTGATCATCTACCTTTGCAATCATAGTAAAAATGAATAAATATAACCAGAAATGCGAAATTTAGAAATCAAAGCTGCAAACCACAACCAGTCACGTAAAGCACGCTCAAACAAACAGGCGGAAATACAAAAAGAAAATGAAAACGGTTTCTCTTTGAAAGCGACACGGTTTCTCTGTTTTATACATACCCTTTATGATAAATTGAATGGAGAAACGGAGCAGTGAGAAAAATGAATGGAAAAGAACGTCTGCTAAGCTTAGCTAGCTTTACTGTTATCGCTCGGTGAGAGCTTACGTTAACGTTAATGGCAGGCGGCAGAACGTTAGAAAATGACAGAAACTCGCTCCTTAAATGGTTTCGACGAAGACTCTAGATGTTCATCCTCGTGTTTGACAAAATTAAAGGAAAGTCTTGTCATTTTGGCTTGCAGTCAAATTGGTTCCATATGGCTAAAGGGCAGGTTAGCCAGCCTACATGCTAGCTACCATTAGCCGATGGTAAAATCGAAAATATACGTTAACACAGAGCTGCGGACACGTTAGTGGAAATTATAGTTCTGTGACATACCTTTCGGTTCCTTTAGCAGCCTGCTGCCTTAAAGGGGAGGGTAGGATGTCTTCAGTGAGTCCCCATCATTTTCTCAGAGAAACTTCTCTAAAGCCTCTTGACGTGTCCCTGTTTGGACCACCGTGACCAACTGGTTTGTGTGTGAGTGTGAGTGTGTAGGGGTGAGGAGACCGAGAGGCGACGCAGCTGGTGGGACGGTCCACAACTCATAGGTGATTCATTTTTCAACGATCTATATCAGACTGACAGGTGTTTCCGCAGGTTTTATTTTTATGCAACTCTAAACAGAAGAATAAAAAAAAAAATAGGGCAGTAACTCACTGCTGAAATACGGAATAGTACGGAAGAGGATAAATGTAAAATGTGAAAAAATGTTGGTTTTTTTTAAATCAACTGATTTATTTCAGTATAATTTGAGAAAAAAAAGTCAGGATTCTGACTTTTTTCCCAAAAATTCTGACTTTTTTCTCAGAATTCTGACTTCAATCTCATAATTCTGACTTTTTTCTTAGAATTCTGACTTTAATCTCAGAAGTTTGACTTTTTTTCTCAAAATTTTAGACTTTTTTTCGCAGAATTCTAACTTTTCTCAGAATTCTGGCCTTTTTCTCAGAATTCTGACTTTAATCTCACAATTTAGACTTTTTTATCAGAATTCTTACTTTTTTCTCAGAATTCTGAAGGGGGCCCAAAAGAAGAATAAAAGATTTGTCCCACTATATTTTTCAAAAAAAAAATAAAAAAATAAAAATTCTGCGGTGAAATACATTATTTTGGCTTCTCTCTCATTTTAATCAATACACAGCGAAACAAAGCACGAAAGGTCTCCCCGTCTATCACCGGTAGTTTGCTCGTACCGGGGTTTAAGTGCCACGCACGTGTCATTTTACATTGTGATAATGAATTAAACAAATCAATGCATCTTTATAGCAGTTTAACAGCTTACATTCATTTATTTGGGTGGGGCCCAATATCAGTGTAATTCATGGGGCCCAAATTCCTCGCGGTGCCCCTGCCTCATGGACCCTGTATAGAACAGCCCATGCAACTTTTACTTAGAAAAAACACAGCTATGTAAAACCCTAGCACTTTATGTACACGTTTTCATATTTTAACTAAATGTTGATTTATTCTGAGCCACATTGCTTTAATGGGATTTTTTTATTATTCTGGTTAATTTCTTTGTTTATATGTGTTGTTGTTGGTTTGTATCCTATAATAAACCTAGAGGTGCACCAATCTGTTCATCAGGGATCAATAAATTGAGTGCATGTTTTCTCCTGAAAAGAAGCGCTTTTCTCTAGAAAACCCTTACTTGAAAACGTGTCTTGTTTTATAAGTCATTCAATACATTAAAACTACGAACTCAAACAATTTGCACAGTTTTTTGGGATAAATAATAAATGTGATCGTTCAATTGAAAACATCCGACTTATAACTTTAACTTTGTTCTTCATTTTATAGTCCTTCCAAAAAAAATTACAATATCCAAGTCAAACTGCAAAGAAATCCAGGATCCCAGTATTGGCGAATCAATTTTATCAATTAATCAAATTTTATTGTTTATTAACATAATTTCTGGAAACTCTAGTTGTTTTTTCTTCAAACGAATTGTCTTCTGTGGCATCTATAGCTGAAAGTGAATTCAGTTCATCACCTTTTTTCCTAAATGTGCATTGATAAAATACAGCTGTGAACATTTAGGTTGTTGTATTTTGTTTGTTGTGAAACCTGAATATTTTACAAGCATGTTTCACAGCTTTTTTTTTTTTTTTTTTGCCTTGTCTTCAGGGTAACATTTCACAAAAAATCAGGGTATAAATTAACCAGATAATTTATAATGTCTCTAAAGCCACTGCAGCTGTAATATGAGAATAACCCCAAAGATAAAAAAAAAAAAAAGGCCTGTTTAACTTGTTCATTTATGACTTAGCCTCAAACCAAATACCAGAAGATTTGCTTTACAGATGCTACCCCTTTATTGTACCTGAAATACTACATTCCTCCTCCTTTAAATGGAAAATTTGAAGTGCAAAGCACACTGCAAGTTGAGAGGGCACCTTCATAATAGTATTCTAGTCATACCTAGACTGAGCTTTACGAGTCATGTAGTCATGTAACTTTAAATAAAGAAATGTTTTCCTGCTGTTGTTGTTGACACAGTACAATTACTTCCGCACTTTTACCATTTGTAGCATGCAGACAGTTTATTTCATCTGAAAAGCCTAGATTAAACATGAAATGAGGCAGATCTCTCTTAAATATCTCCAGTTTTTGGATTGCCAGTTCTTATATTGTTATTATTTATTTCTTTAGTTATTCTACTTTGGCAAGTAGTAAATAATTCAAAAGACAGAATTCATGCAAAGGAACTGCAAGAAATCATGATCACTCTTCTTTGTTTAGACATTTTAAAAGCTTACAATATCAGAATATGTAAGAAGCATGAACATGAAGAAAAGACTAGTTTGACAGCTTTATTGCACCACAATGTGCCTTAGCAATATTGCTTAGAGACAGCTCAGTGGATGACCTCCATTTTCTTTCTGACATTTAGTCTTTCTTCTCCTCTTTGTTCTCCTCATCAGGGTTGTATACGCTGACAGTAAACTCGCCGGCCTCTTTGCCATACTTGTTCTTCACAACCAGAGCGTATTTGCCTGAGTCGGCCGTGGTGACGGCGGCGATCGTGATGCTGGCGAACTTTCCGTGCTCAAACTTTAGTTTGTAGCGGTCGTCAGACACCAGCTCCTTGTCGTTCTTCACCCAGGAAACCTCAGGCGTGGGCTCACCCCACACGTTGCCAGTCAGGTTCAGGGACTGATAAGAAAGGACAAACATTCATTCAATAGATGATTGCATCAGGCTTCAAAAGAAAGAGACACTCAGAGCAATGACAATTATAAAAGAAGGATGACAGCATGTTAGAAGTGAGAATAGTTATTTTCTTTACCTTGCCCTCTTGGATTGCAACCACATCTGGCAGGCCTCCAACAACACGAGCACGGTCTAAGCAAGAGAACAAGGTCAAAGACCAAGAATATTAGAATTTGCTTGTGGCTATAATGTTGACCTTCCTTGCACTTTAGCAGGATAAGTTTATTGCCATCTTCAAACATTAGAGTTTAAACATCAAGACACAGTGATTCATTGACAATGATGGCTTACAGCTAAAAAAAAAAAAAAAAAAAAAATTGTGTCTCATTAAAAATGTAGAATATAAGACAAAAATGTTGATGTACTTTCTTTTGCACCAATACGTTGTCAGCGATATGTTTGCATAAATGATGCATATCAATGCAGCTTGGCATGGAGGTGATCAGCCTGGGGCTCTGTTGAGATGTTAGGGAAGATGCTCTAATAATGGCATTGATTTTGTCCTTGCGGTTGGGCCTGTTGTTTTTTTTCTGCTTTTACCTTGAAAATGCCTTATAGGGTTGGGGTTAGAAGATTTTGTTGACTGATCCAATACTGTCACACAATGGACAGACAGACAGATGCTAAATCTTCCAGGAAAATTGCTGATGAAGATTCTCATTCATCCAGGTCATAGTCATACTATATAAGATTTTAAAAAATCTTCTGATTAGTCTTTTGTAATATTCTGTTTTCAGAGAAACTATGTTGGGATTTGGATAGCTGTAAGCCAACGTCATCAAGATTGACAGAAACGAATGCTTGAAATACATCACTCCAACTAACAAAATTGATAAAATATATGTTGTTACTTAGAACTGGGAAAAAGATCATTTTCAGGAAGATTAGTAGGAATGTCCACTTACTTCTCTCTGCAATTGCTGCAGCTCTACAGAAAGAGTGAAAAAACAGATAGTCAGAATTGTCTAAAAACGGTACCCAGGTTATTAATAAACTATACAATAATTGTGTTGTGGGTCTGAATTGGTAAAAAAGGACATACAGATTCTTGTAGGTTTGAGACTACTTTGGCTATCCATGAAAAAAAGTGTTTTTGAATACCAAAAAAACTAAATTGCACAAAAAAAAAGCAATGGACTTGTTTGGTTTTCTTTCACTTACTTGAGCCTTTGGAATTCTTCAAATGCTTCCTCCCATACTGCAAAGTAACATATTTGCATTTACAATATGATTAGGGAGATACTGATAAAACTAAATCAAGTAGAATGTAATTGTCTTCGTCATAAGGAGTACCTTTCTCCTTTTGAGTATATAACTTTCTCTTACCCTTGCCACTCAGATCCAAGACTCTCTTCACGCCGTCCTTGCCATCAAAGATATCCATCGTGTATTTGCCTTTGTCCTTTTCAGTGGGTTCATTGATCTTAAGCCAAAGCTGCTCCCCTGTGACGCCAGACTTAACTCTCTCTGAAGCTGCAATCTTGGCATCTCTGATCAAGAAATCCAGAGCACACAGATCAAGTGGTTTAAAACTGCCTTTTTACTGAAGCTTAAGATCCAGAACACTTAAATACGGCAGATTTAGGGGTCGGCTTCGGTGCCTTTACTCTTCTTGCTTTTTAAGTCTTCATAATGAGAAAATAATGTGTTACCTGTATCGGTTGATTGTTTATTTGATTCCTTTATATATCTATTCAAATATAACACACATAAGCTTAGTATATATTAACTAAAATATTTAAATGTATTAATTCCTCCTTAGCTTTTGTGTAATGCAACTGTTGAATTTTCAACATTGTCACACATAAAATGTAGTGTTCAGATCTACAATTTGATAAAAAAAAAAAAAATAGGTTTTGTAACATAAGAAGTGAGTTTGAATTTATTTTTCTTAGACTTAAGATCAGCTCCTAAAAGAGTCCAGTTTTATTGTCATCACTGCAGTCAAGCCTGATTACAGAGCTATTTTTTTATTGTTTGCAGAGGACGATATTAAAAATAAGGTAAATGTCTGTCTGATACTCCCAAATTCTGTATTTGAGGTTTGGATAACCCTATTATAAGTAAAACATAGCTTGGTCATCCTTAGACCTCTTTAGCAATACTTTGGAAACACATTCAAATATTTCAACAGATAGATCTAAAAGAAACATAAGGTTGCATTTGTCATACTAAGGGAGCAAAGTATACCAGGGATCAGTGCTAACTATCGACCAATCGTATTGTGAGAGTCTGTTGTCAGCACACAAAGTGAAACATGTTCACCTTTGTGCCCACATGAAAATAAAACTGCTGATTCACAATGAGTGCTGGTTCTGTTACAATATAGTTTACCACAAATGAGCACTGTACTAGTACTGCATTTACTCTTATAATTCAAGTCATTATGAAAAGATAATGTTCTTTCCTTATAATAGATAGACAAGATTCTATTTGTATAGTTTTAAATTACCTAACAGCGAAATATTTGTTTTTAGTCTTTGTACTTGATCATTTCTGTTTTTCAAGTTGAATGATGGTACTCAATATTATCCATACTTCTTGCCCTCTTGCTAAATGTAAAAATATGAATAAATAAAAACCTATTTTCTATTTCAGTTCTTAAACACAACTCTTAAAGGTTAGAATAATACATCCCTTTATCAAAAAAGTCAGATGTTAATAGCTGGTACCATTTGATATCCATCAAATCAAATCAATGTAACTAAAGCAGTTTTTATATTACTCTAAGCAGAGTCAATATGAATGCACATGCAATAAGTGGGTGTGTCGCAGGTGATCTACAAAGATTACACAAACAACTGATAAGATAACTGATCTGTTCTGTTCAGGCCTATTTAAATGAGCAGATTTCGTACTGTAGGGGCAGTTTGGGAGTGGCTGTAAAAGAAAGACAAAGTCCTCAGCCATGCAGAGGATGTAGTAATGTTCGATCTTAAAGTTTTAACAAACAAAAGTAAAAAAGGATGAGAAGAATGTTCCTTGATTCATCTTATCCTGGAACGCATCGCAAAATAGGATAGGCCCATACTAATTTAATAAAACATAACTACGCATTATGCAAAGTCCATAAAGGATCATCGAAGAAGAAAACAAATTATTTTATGCACATTTGGATTTTAAATATAAAATAATAACTGAATACTTTGTACTAAACAGGTTTTGTTCTGATTGTTTATTTTGTTATACATTGACTCTTCTGATAAAATGTTTTGTTAAATCATAGGTATGTTTACAGCATAATGTTGAGAGTTTAAATATATAATTCTAGTAAAATAAGCCACATGATTAAATAGATTTCAATGTTTTATTTTAAGTTTGGTGTATTTTAGCCAGTTCCTTTTTAATGATAGAGCAGGCTTGAATTTGTGAAAAAATGTGGAAAAACAATGATGTGTATTTTACATACTTGTGAAGCCATCCAACACGAAGATTCTCATCATAATACACGACGTTGGAGTGGAGGACGATGCCATGTTCAGTACTGAGAATTTGGATGTCATTGGAAGAATTGGCTGCAAAGAAAATAGCAAACAAACGTTTTTTTTCTGTTGCACCTTGTGGAAATTAGTAGGAAATTCTTATGCAATGAGACGTAACATTCAAAGAAAGAACAAACATTAGTGCTGTTTTTTATTTTATATGTCTCTCTTGACATGAGTTGTTCTCGCCCTGAGTGACTTACCAATAACTCTGAACAGCTCATTCATTACAGTTTGGTATCCTGGGGAAAATAAAAGCAATAATTTCTGTGATTCTTCCAATGCTTTCACGCAACATAAACCCATTTTTTTTCACTTTTCCTCCTAATTTCCTGCAGATGAAATCCACAAAGAGTACTTCACCTGCTTCTGTTAGGTTGAAGGAGCTCTTATCTTTTCCTCTCTCGTCTCTCAGGAAAACCTCATAAATACCCGCGTCTTGCTTGGAGATCTAATATATAGAAAGAAAAAAAGTTGCATAACTTTCCTTGAGGCAGTAACGATTCTTCTTCCAAATGAAATCAAGTAGAACACAATACAATTCTTGACACGGTCAACAGTTTAAAAGCAAGACAGAGAACAGCTAAACCGAAAAGTCAAGCTTTTCTGCCGCCCATGATGCTGCAGGCGTTGAAACATTAAATGATGGAGGAAAACATTAAAAAGATAAGACAAGGAGGACACATGGAGACATTAGGCGAAAACTTATGGCAGATAGATTATGTCCAGACTTTTGGTCTTGGCGGCAGGGGAACGTCCTTTGCAGATGGCTTTTTCCCTTCTTTCTTTTGCTCCTGCTTATTAACCCACTGTGAATTAGACAGATGAGCCAGTTAATGCAAATGCGACTGACAGGTGCTTATGCAATGACACCAACCCTTTGCTGTAGAGTGACGTTTGAACAATTACAATGAAAGATCAATATAACTTCTCTTGCACTTTTACTCTCCCTGATAAAACAGATCTAATACTGGCAAAGGCAGCTCTGATTGTTTCATTGAAGTAGCTAGAGGAGTTATATTGAATTCAGAGTTAGAGATGAAATGAATGACTGAAGCACACAGATAGAACACATGCCGTTGACCCAGTATGTCGTTCCAGGGGCAATTTGCATGGATTCATTATCAGCGTCAATGTTATTTATAAATGATGGCTTCCAGTGATGCACTGAAACTGTTCTTTTTACATCTTGGTTTAAATTACAATATACAACTGCAATGATATTTTTAAACCTGATTTCAACCAGTTCTGAAGGAACATAATTGTACTTAAAGAATATAGCTACACTTTCAGCATAGTTTACTGTTTCATCTCATGTTTATTTGGTTTAAACTGAAGAACATCCTTTTTGTATTCATCTGTAAGGTTCAGGTAAAATACTGCTGGATATTTGACCACTGTTATTCTGAGTTTTAGTTCATTTCGATCAGTTGTGGCCTTTTTGTTTTGTTCTGTGCCTTTTAGCCACAGGCCCAACATTAAAGCATATTTCCTGTTAAAAAAAACACAGAGGAAGCTTTAGGAAGCGAATTATATACTGTAATTCAATGCCACTCTTCTTTATCTATTTCAACCTAACTGCCTCCCTTCATCAAAATCCCGATCTCTATGGCTTCTGGGTTGTTTTTTTTTCTCAGCTATGTGTTACTTCTGTTCCTACGTGTGTTTAATAGACGAGTCATCTGTTTCTCTGTGTCATTGCTGATCTGCTCCCCCCGGCTGTTCTTGCAGCAATTCTAATCATTCTTACTGTTCACGCTTCCCCCCTGGCTCTAACACATTTATTTCATTGTACTCACCTATTCCTTACACCAGTAATCAATGTCCCAGTATTTGGTATCTTTGTTTTCAAGCACTCTTAACTGGATTCTGTGTAACCTGTTCCTCTGTTTTGCTTTCAGTGCTGAAGAACAACCTGTGAAAAACTGGGGAAATTGATGGCCAAGTAGAAAATGACTGCCTACTCACTGCCTGCATGTATTTGTTCTGCTCAGCGACTGAACCAGGTGAGTCAAATATACACAGGTTATTTCACTCTACAGATTAAACTCTCCTGGTTCATTGGCTGGTGAGAACAAACACATGACATAGAGATGACTTGTTGGCTCCAGATCCCCCATCTCTGCTGCAATCAACACAATCAAGCACAACTTGCATTTGCATACATAGAAATCCAAATGCCTTCTAGAGAAAAAATGTTATACTTTGATGAGACAAGAACTGAGTACTGACAAGAATGTTTCAAAGAGAAAGGAAAAAGTGAGCATGTTTGAAAAGAATAAAACAGCCTAAAATGACCTAGATTAGTTTTTGTTAGAAAGCTATTGATTGTCTTAAAACAAGTTTCGTGAAGAGAATACATCCATACAGAACAGAGTTATGCAAAGTGCGACTTCAGAGCCAGACGTGTCTCTATGGACCCTCAACATTGGCTCCTAACGTTGGCTAAAATTGACCATCTTGGAAGCTTTAGCAGGTTCTTCAAATAATTTGTAAACCGATGTTTTTCCATAGAATGACAAAAGCAGAATGACAAATATGTTTATAGATGATTTTTTTGTCATCATCTTGGAAACAAATGTATTTTCTTGGCATTTTTTAACAAATGTATGTTTTTCCTCATTTAAAAAATGTAAAATTACAAATAAATGGCAACAGATATACAGAAATTTGTGGCTCTAAATCGCTTTTATTTGATTGGACTTAGAGCAAAATGGCTCTTTGCATTTCAAAGTTTCCAGACCTCTAATCTAGAAGCCTGCACTGGCATGTGGTAGAGGAATACTTGACATAAAAACATAGTTCAATAGTTGGTATGGGTATAATCTGTCTGGATCTCAAACTGGAAACCATTGCACAACATTTTTGTTTAAAAATATCATTGGAATTGTAAATTCTCTTTTTACTTCATCCCAAAAAAAGGACTGTTTAAATGCATCAGTGAAAGCTCATACATGATTGGATTTTTGGTAAACACGAATGGATAAATATGATCAGAACTGTCTGGGCTGAAAGGGACATCATTTGTTAAAGGAAAAATGTATGTTACAATTTAATATGTTGTTTACTTATCTTTCTTAGCAGAACTACTTACTCTTGAGTCTATAAGCAACAAAGTGAAACCATGAAAGTTAACTATATATACAGAAGAGGTTTTGTTATTGAGTGTGTTGGAGAGGTATGACTAGCAGCACAATATGTTTTAAATCTGTCCAATGAAATGTCTCCTAACTTCTAAACACCCAGCTTCTCACAAAATGCAGCCTTGCTCTAACAGACTGACCTTTCCAATATTAAAGGTCAGCTCACTGTCTTTTTTCTCGATTTTCTCAGCATCCTCATCATCCTCTGCAATCTCGATGCAGTCCTTGGACCATATGATCTCAGTCTCTGGTTTGATGTTTCCAATCTGCAGATGAAGGAAGTGATCAATTTCAGGAGAATTAATCACAAGGGCAATATAGGTAACTCAATATAGTTGCTTTTGTTTTTCACCTTGCATTTTAACAGGACATTACATTCTGGAGTGACAGTGAAGCCAAGGTACTCAACAAAATGAGGTCCTGTTTAAAGCAAACATAATAGTCAGAGAAACATACATATAAGCCAAAGTTTTAATGTGTTGGAGGTGTAGCATTACTCCTCACCTTGCTTCCTAACCCATTCTGCCCTCTCAAACTCAGATTTCCTTTGTAACTCCCTGAATTCTGGAGAAAAACAGGATAAATATCATTCCAAGATACCATTTTAAGTCACAGATGCATGTATCAGGTATCAGAGGTACCAAAAACATTAAGAATGATCTGCTGCCCCTCAGTGGACATATTATTTACCTGCACAGCAGCATTTTGTCCTTACAAACAGTCTGCATCCTCGGATGCCTTCTCTATGTTTAAGGTCTTACCATCTCCTATTAACACTAGACTTGTAGTGCCTTTTGCCTTGCCATCCACCATGTTAAAGGTAAATGTTCCTTCATCAGTAACTTCCAAAGAGTCCATGAACAGTTCGATAAGGCCGCTCGACTTGTCAAAGTTCATCGTGTATTTCTGCAGACAGCGAAGCAAAAAACACAAAGCTCTTAGCACTAGCTCTGATTTGAACAATGCATGTGTATTTTTATTCCAATTCATTCACACCTTTCCTTGCTCAATGATGACATCATTGAAGACATACTCCACTTGGCAGGCAGAGGTGAATTTTTCCATCTCAGCCCAGAACCGCACTCGACCTTTCTCCAGCAGCTCCATGGCCATTTCATTCTTGAAGGGAATAACTGAAAAGTATACGTTTATTTTAGGCTGAAGAATATGAGGTATAAAATGACTAGCTTCATGCAGTGTTAACAATATCTTGGAATGTTCTTGGAAACTGTTAGAAGGGCAAAAAGTACTTGTATAAGTGATATTTGGGCTAAGTTTAAATATTTACCAGGAAACTTGTGTTCATGGCTAAGATCCAGGAGACGAAGAAGAGCTGCCAATCAGAAAAAAAAAAGATAGAAATAAAAAAGTTAAATAGGAATTTAAACTTCATTGATAAACACCACTGAATCATCTGAGTCTGCCACACACACTCCGGTGTATGAAAATAACATCAAGCAGCTGTTAAAGCAGGATAACACAGACAAGTATACACTGCCAAGACTGTGGGCTGACTCACCCTCCTCAGTGAGAGTGTAGCTGGAGGAAATGCCGTCGGTGTTGGTGACCATACAGGAGAAGGTGCCCAGATCCTCCAGAGAGAGACTGTTAAATATAGCTCTGGATCTAAAGACAAGGCAACAAACGACAGAAAGGGAGAAAAAAAATGAAGGATTTTTACTGATTTAAGCTGACCAGGAGGAAAATTCATACATGCTCTGAATGTACGTAATGGCATAGATGCTATGAGCTTTTGATAGTGCCTATTAATGTTTTATTTGAGAGGAATAGGAGTGCAAATCTTCTGTGTTTTTCAAAAAAGGAGTGCAAATGTTTCAATCTATTGCGGATAATAGACTCAAAATATACACACACTCCACTCTTACTTTTTAAATGCCAAGCCTCGGGAAAGAAGCCAACCAATTTCAGTGAGCTCTAGCTATTCTTCCAAGAAATCAAATATCAAGCCAAAGTAGAGCAAACATGTTTATAAAGTGAACATTTCTAAGGAAAGTATGTGGACTATAGAAAACTAGTTCATCCACTCCTTACTTTTATGCTTCAAACAAAAGGAATAAGAAAAAAATACTTTTAAATGCATGAAATTATAGACCAAAATTTATATAGTCATGCTACAGATTAATTTATGCAAAGTCCTGACTGGAGCTGTGTATATTGGATTAAACCCTCACAACGAGAATACATACTTGCTGCCTTCGGTGACAATAGTCAGACGAGATGTGTCTGTGATCTCCTGGTAATTCTTGGACCAAACAAAGTGAGAGCCTTCCTTCATCTCAGAGCACTCAAAAATCATAGAAATGACACCATCGTCATCAACATCCACATAAATCTCCTTGGTGCCTAAAACACAAGAAATGATTCAAAATGTTAGGTGGAAACAGATTTATATGAATGCATACACTAGAGTTGTCAAAAGTATCTCAGATTATCCTATGCTGTATCTAGATACAATACAAATTTGGAATGGGATTGATATTTTAAAGGAATGATACTACAGACAACTTTAAAATATTGTCTAATTGTCTTATATTTGGATTATTAATTGCTTTCATTTGAACCCTTATTTAGTTAGCATCTGTGATCCTGTTGAGAAAACATTTTCTATGCTGAAAATATTTGTGATGCTTTAAAATATTTGTCATTTCTTTTCACCGTCGTATCAAAAATGGTATTGAATACTGAATACTTTTAACGGTATCAATAGTGAGTTTGAAATTTAAGTATTGTATCAAACCTAGTATGAACACTTAAAAATTAACATCTTGTATCTATTCCAAGAAAAGTGTTTTTTCTATATATCTTTGCCTTTCTTTTCCTGTGCAGAACTCCATAGTGATTGAATGTGTAACGTAAATAAAAATCACATTTACCAGGACGAGTCTGAGCCAGAACTGGACCCAGTTCTGCAGAAGGTCTACCAACTCCAACAATATTCTGAGCACGCACACGGAAGATGTAGGATGTTCCCGCTATCAGCCCGGTCACCTACATTATTACGAAAAACATCAGAGAGGAGGCACTTGGAAACACTATATTTTAATACCAGATAATATTTCTGTTATTTACCTTCATGTACTTCTCCTTGTTGGTCTTCTCATGAACAGCCTTCCAGCCTTCCTCACCTGCAGAGGCCTCTCTAATGTCCAAATAATAGCCATTGACAGGGCTTCGTCCATTAAACGCAGGAGGTTCCCACAAGACCACAACGGAGGTGTCACGAACCTCCAGCACATGGAGACCAACTGGGCGGCCTTGGAAGATTGATACACGTAGTTTTATTTATTAACATAAAGGGGAAAAGACTTCTTAAACAAGAAAAAAAAAATGGTAATATTTACAAACTGGGAAGTAGAATTTCATTAATTTGGGACTCAACAGCTCACAATGTCTCTCACTGGAAGTAATTTGGGTTAATAAAGTGTAATCAGCTTCCTTCAGCTGGAAGAATAAATTTCAGTTGCAGCTTTTTTGCTCTTAATCTGTAACCAATAGTCTCATGGTCCCATTCTCAATGTGAAGGCTCCAAATATCATATTGGTTTAAACTAGCATTGGATAATATGAGCTCACAATTTAGCATATATAACATTCAATAACTAGTATCTGGAAGGACTGTCATTTAAAAAAAAAAAAAAAGACCTTCGAGAGGCTTTTGGCATTGCAGCTAATTCAGGTAAATATTCTACTAATAGCATGTTAGCATTTTTATAACAGTTCAACCACAAATGAACACTTTTAGGAAATCAGGTTCTTCAACAAGTCTGCTTTGGTTTTAACTGTTACTTTTCAGGATGTATTTTAGTAACAATTTGGTTGAAGTTGATCACACTTCCCCCAAAAGCAAGCTTTACAGCTTGAACACATTATTTTTCATATTTTGTTTTTGAAGGTTTTTATCCCAGGATGGGGGATTTCTGCAAATTATTCATGTGAACAAAAGCTTTTAATCTGTTATAAACCTGTACTCCTGCCAGGTCTATTTAGAAACATGCATTAATGTTAAAGTGACTTTAAAGATTTAAAGAAAATCAAACATCTCTTACAGAGCCCCTACTGCTCAGTTTGAGGTGTGTTTGTGATGTTACCTCCAGAACTATTGGCATTTTACCTGATCTGTTTTTTCCCTCATTTCTGGAGCTTTAGGTGATGCTCCCAGTGGTTGATTATCTTATTTCAGCTATTCATAAGCAGGGGTTAAGCATGTCAATACGTCAATACTTTGACATTTATTTCAGATGTTGATCGTTTTTTCTAAAAAGTTTTCAAGGCAATTCCACCATCAGACTCTAAAACATTTTTTTTTTTATTGGAAATGTTGCTAAGTAATAGTCACTAAGTAACAAGGACATATTTTGATTTTCACTCAAAAACAGTGTTCAACAAGGAAGAAGTTGTAGTTGGGGAGAAGACTGTTAAATTCTACTTTTTTGTAACATTGAAAATCAAGTCCTTTAAACAATCCAATGACCCTTTTGCTGAACTACTGAAAAGATTCAACACTTAAATTGGATTTGCTCTCCAGTGTTTTGCTTAACTTGTATTTAATCCTGAAAATAGATGATAAATATTCACTGAAGTGGATTATAGTGTGAAGGTCGTCAATCATCTATTTGTTTGCTAGGTGAAACTATGGAGTCTTGTACCTGGAATAGTGATGGTCCATTCCTTGCACTCCAAACTGGCACTGGGCAAAGATGGTTTACTGACACCTGCCATGTTCATTGCACGGACTTGGAACTGGTAGAAAACATTTTCCTTCAGGTTCTCCGCCTATAAGAGAGAAGATAGACTTTGATATCATGCAAAGCAGCTCTTTTAAACTAGTGAAGCTATTCCCATGCACTGGGGAAGTTAATCAAAAAATAGATTCCACTGCTTGATATTTTCAGCATTGTCTCTCAGATCTGGAAGTTTACCTTATAGGAAGTTGTAGTTAGAGCCTTTTCATTCATTTCATGCCATTTTCCATATATGTCTCCCTTTACTGTCCTGTAATCTACAAAGTATCCTCTGATATCAGCTCCTCCGTTGTTAGAGGGTGCAGTCCAGCCCAGTACCATGTAGTCTTTCACAGCTTCCAGCAGAGTCACATTCGTTGGCTTTGCAGGTACAGCTGTGAAACAAAATGGGTTAGAGATACCTAGTTCATTTTTTCTACATTATCTTACATAAACTATAAATTCTAATTCATCTGCAAGGCAGAGGACACCTGTAAGCAGATCCATACATTTTGTACTCACAAGAACTACAACAGCTTCTGTAACAAGCTCTAGACACAGAAGCACAATTTTGCTTTTAAGAGCTGAAATACTTACTTTCAAGGCCAGAAAGTTGGCAAGTGTCATTCTAAGAAAACTACTGCAGCCAGGCGAGACTCTCCATAGGAGCATGCTGTTTAGGAACACATTGCTTGAGCCTGCAGTTTGGTCATGCACCAACAGGTTCCCCTGAAGAGTTACCAAACGGTAAAACAAAACTCCAGGAAAATCAAGTTCAAAAGAAATTGATGCTAACATGTATTAAAGCATCTTTTATGTCTGTGCATGAAGAAAGCAAAGGAAAGGGCTGCATGTAAGTTTAGTAATGACATTTTCATGCAGACTTGTGTTAGCATTCCGTGGATGCATTGCTGTTTACTACTCAGGCGGACTTACATTTTGAAGTGGTGGTGGTGAAATTAATACATAAATTCTTTAAGGGGATTCTTAAGAGGGATTTCTCTTCTCAATAATTAATTGGGTCTTTATTTATTTAAAGGTTTCCCGGAAGGCAGTGAAGCGGGTCAGTGCGTGGACTGAATATGACAGGGTTATGAACAATGGAGGAATAATGTGTGAAGAAGGACACTTACCGACAGCAGCTACTACAACCACGGCATCAGAAATGGAGGAGCTCTGGCTGTATCCAGCAGCATTCACAGCCTTTACTCTGAACACGTAGTTGGACCCTGTAGTGAGCCCATGGCACACAAACCTGAAAGGAATATATTTCAGCTGATTTGATTTTGTTGATACATTCTGGAGGCCGCCGTAGGCCACTTCTCCTCAGGAGAAGAATACTTGTTGTGATTCAGCTATAAGGCTGTGTGCGAATTCTGGGTAGTTATTATGCAGTGGATACACACTTTAAATCCATAGACCAAAAATATGACAGCTACAAAAGGACATCTGCTCCTTTGAGGTAAAAACAAAATTGCCCACCTGGTCTGCTTGACAGGTTTATTGTTGCAAGGCATCCACACATCAGTGCCCACCACACTAGATTCTATATAGTAGCCAACCAAGTGCTTAACATCTTTAGATGCCCCCCAGGTGACAACCACTGACGTGTCTGTGTTCCTGATTGCCACAGGACTGCATGGAGCTGAGGGGAGATCTGCAGGAAAATAAAACACAAAATCCATAGTCTATAGGATGTAGAAGCTATATGAGGATGAAGCACTCCTAAGTTCAGAAACAGACCAGGAAAAAAAACAACAGAAAAATAGTGGTGTTATCTGTTCAACGATGCAACGGGTTTCTCTGTATGCAGAGCCTGTAGTGTTATAGCTGCAAGCTTTGTCAGCTCACCAAGTTTGTCACCGACTATGATTTCTCCAGTGGGTACAGAGGGCTCGCCCACGCCAGCAGAGTTGCAGCATCGCACACGGAAGTTGTATGATTTACCCTCCGCCAGGTCAAAGATTGCAAAGCGTGGAGACTTCACTGGCATCCCAGTGTTCACCCTCTGCCAGGTGTCTGTCCCTTGAATACACTGTGGACCAAGAAAAGCAGGGAAGGTTTTATTGACAGTCATATGATAGCGCAAATGTACAAAAAATAATAAGCATATAAGCAATTTACCCAGAACATCCTTGGTGCAGTTTTATTTCGGTATAATAGACGGTTGGCTTGAATAGTAAACTCTGCCTCTAGCCTATTGAGTGCTGGAAATATTCAGATATTCCTGGAGCAAAAACCATTTACTTGTTTTGTTTGCTGGCTGACAATGGGGAACACAATGTCTCAACTCTTGAGGTTTTTTTTTCCATATTAAAATTACAAATGAACAGCGTTAATTCATCCAGTTTCATTTGAAAGTTTTCCTTGGCAAAAGCACAGTAGCAGACATCCCAAGTTCCAAAGAACTCATTTCAGGGAGATGCTTATCATCTCCCTAAACTCCTGGAACTTCCGGGAGACTTGGGATGTCGGCAGTAGCAATAATATTGAAGAATATGTTAGAATATGTTTCTTGAAACCTCTCAAATAAAATTTTTTGTATTATTTTTAGTTTGAAAATGATAAAATAATAAGGTACTAATGGAAAGAAAGAAATGCAGTAAGTTTCAGGTTTGGGTGTTTCTAGATCTGTTACTGCTCATCTATTCAGCTAGGCCCTCCAGCTACGTGAAATCTCTCCGATCTAATTCTAATGAGCTGGAGAACTAACAAGCTAACAGCTAATTTAATTCCAGCCAACTTAATTCTACCAAGCAATATAGAAATGTTGTTCTTACTTTTTCAATGTAATACATGACTCCTTCATGACCTCTTTGCTGGGGGGGTTTCCAGGCAAGCACCACATAACTCTTGGTGGCCTCAGTGACAACAACATCAGTAGGCTCTCCAGGAATAACACCCACTGTGGATAAATGAACCAAAAAAGCACACATGCTCATGGATTATCTCACAATTGAGATAATCCTCGTACAGAGAAAACAATCTTAAGCCAAGTACTTTTTAGAAAGATTTATAGATAACAGATCATTGCAGATGTTTTAAGCAAATTTTGAAACATTCCACACGGGTTTGCCCTAAATTACACATATAATTATATAATTAGACTCTGATCCATTTAAAGCTTTAGGTGGATGTTCGAAAGATGGTTGGGTTGTTGATTGTTGGTTGGTGGTGGTGCATACGTGTTTACAATTAGCCATTTATTTTATCTGACTAAGAATTTGACTTTTTTTTTTTTAACGGTGCAAATATGAGAGGACACGAGAGGATATTTCCCAAAAATATTCTTTATGGGATTGAAATGGAAGAAAAGGTTACCGATTTAAGCTACTTGTTTTAGTTTAAAAAGATTTGATCTTATTGGTAAGATTAATCACAGAACATTTGGTCAAATGTAAGTTATAGGATCAAAAAGAAATGTCTAAATTCAGTTTTAGCATGACCACATCCAAGTGTGCTTAGGCACAGTGCAATTACAATTACATATTGCTTCATTATTAGAAGTTTTAATCAGAAGATGGATAATCAAGTTCAGTTTTCTTTCAGCATATTCACCTAACCAAGTGATTATTCCCAAGTCTGTGTTGTGGAGCTGGACATTCAAATAGTTGGAACTAATCTGTGTATATGCTTTTACTTCCTGGACCTAGGTTATCCACCTTTGTCAAGAAAAAGAAAAACCATACAAATTGTCATACCAGTGGGTTCCTCTTCCGTAAACTTGATCACCCCAGTCCAAGGTGCCAGAGGTCCAGCTGTTGGGAAAAGGACAAACATAAGTAAACTCAGAAAAGGAGTTCATAAACGCATTTCCATTGTGTCTCCAAACCTCTGAGTCGAGCTCTGTCTGAAGGATCCATGGCAACAACAGGATCAGAGACGCGGGATGGGCGACTGAATCCCGCCTTGTTAAAAGCGCGCACCCTAAAGACATAAGTGCGCCCCTCCACTAGTCCTGTTACAGGGAAGCGGGCATACTTGACTGGGTCATCGTTACACTGAGCCCAGTGATGGGTTCCCACTTCACACCTTCAAATACAAAATATCAACATATATAACTGTAAGTTGAAAAAATAACTTGTTTTTAAAAATGACCTATTGCCTTAGAGTGCTCTGAAAAAATATTTGCCTACTCACAAATTTCGTTAGTTTCAATGAAATTTGTGAGAAGGTAAGTATAGCATTGATTTCACTGAAATCAATGCTATACTTTTAGTGGCATCATGACCTAAGGACATCTGCAGTGACAATAAAACCATCTTTCAATTGAAAAAAACAAAGCTTCAGCTTAAAATGACAGTATCAAATGTTTTTCTTTCTCAGTTGCAATGTTTGATTTTTTTTATGTTTTAATTTTCAAAGTCTATTTTTTTAGTGTCTGACTTTTCACTGTTTGAAATTTCAGTGGGTGAAATTTCATTATTCAGTTTATCAATGTTGACATATTTTTGAATGTCAAAATGTGTTAAAATATATAAACTAGCCTTGCATTAAACTCTCCAATAGATTCCAATTTCAATCTTTCCTACTGTTGAATCATAACAACCACATCATAACAACTTAGCGATGAAAAACCTTTTTTAAAGATGGTTAATTCATGTTTAAGACAAGGAGGGAAATTTCACTTTCAGCCAGTTTGGTTTGGAATGCCTAATTTGCCTATTAGATGAAGCAAGATAATTAAAAAAGGCCCTATGTCCCTAATCATTACTTGAGTAATAATTGGAAACATCTTCTTCTAAAGGACTGGCAGCAATAAGGACTTATAAATTACATAAACATAAAAATTATTTTCTTTTTTTTCCAGATGCAAAATAAGTTTTAATGATCTTTTAAGCTTTTTTTTTCAGATGATTTTTGGGGAAAAAAATAAACGCTGACGCTGGGCAACCTGTCAATATAGTATCCAAGGATGGGGCTGCTGCCCTCCACTGCTGGCTGCTTCCAGGTTACCACCACATAGTCCTTGTTGGCATCATGACAGCGTACATCCAGGGGGGCCACAGGAGCCCCCTCCACCTCTACATCAGCATCTGCCAAATTGAAAAAAACCCACACATCACTTGTCAACGGACCAACATATGAGCTGCAGTGTCTGCATGTATTTTTACATTGCATTTTCTGATTTATTTACTGCCACAGTAAACACTGTAGATCTTACTAGTATAATTAGCTGGGATTCATTACTTCATTGATTTTAGAAAAAAACTTTTGAAAAGTAACAGAACAATGAACATTGAGTGTGCTATTATTTGCTATTTGCTATAATTTAACAGACTTAACGACACAAATGACAATATATATATATATATATATATATAAAACAAATATTTCTCTGTTATTGAGTCTGAGTTCTATGGACCAATTATTATCATTGCCAACAAATAAAATGATTCAAGATCCTAAATTTTTTTTTGCCAAGAAAACTCCCACTAAGGATTTTTGGCACTTTACCTCTGACAAACACATAGGCTGAGTAGGTGTCAAAGCCGGATTTGGTGTTGACACGCAGGGTGTACATGCCCTCGTCTTCCTTGTTAAGGTGGGTGAGAGTGAGAGTGGCACGTTCCCCAGACCAGTGGGTGTGCACCCACTTAGAAGGCTTCAGAGGCACAGCTTAAAAAAAAAACACAAAAAATATTCTATCAGTGCTTATTATACTTAAAAATGAAAAAATACATTATTTGAATTCAATGCTCCAACTTACAGTTTCTGTACCACACGACATCTGGCTGATACTTTTTCACAGTGGGATAAATGATGACAGTGCAGCCCAGACTCAGCGTTTCTCCCTCGTGACCAAAAGCCACTTCAAATTTGTCAATAATGCTCGTCTTAAAGGTAACACCGTGCTCAAGGCAAAAACCATCTGCAAACAGATTTGAAGTTGTTTTGCATTTCCTTTTGAATAACTTCCTATATTTCCTATATGTATAACCTTAAGAATTTCCAACAGATGTTCTTAAATTATGTTATTTTAGGTATAGATATTGTGGTATATATGTACATTATTTAAGGTCTCTTTGCCTTTAATTACCAGGAAACATTGTTTTAGCAGAAAAAACATAAATGATAAGAATATGTTGAAAATATTAACATGTTCTGTACCACTAAAAAGTATAGTGGAGGATTTCTGCAAGTTTTTGAAAAGACGCGCCTTCTCTCCAAAAAAAAAGAGCACATGCACAACCCTGTACCCGCTCCCAAGAGGTACCGCCTATTAAAAGCGTGCGAGAGCATGCATGAACCTATTTCTCCTCATGCACACTCTGTTTAAAACTTGCTGTTTGCATCGCTCATACAAGCTTACTTTCCAAAAGAAGATTTGCAATTTTTCCACTATGTCAGGCTCACCACCGGTGAGTGAAAATAGGGGAAGAGCACGTAGGACTGCCTTATGTAAACATATCACCAGAATGATTGACAATAGGGAGGACCACTTATTTTGATGATCCACATGGAAAAAGAACATCCTCCAATATAAATTTAAGAAATTGCGACAATCAAAGGCCAAATAATGGGTTTTTTTAACAGTTTTTTTTAGGCTAATTTACATATATAATTAAATTGTCTTACGTGGTTTGGGATCAAATGGTCCCTCTTCTGTACCATCTTGGAACCCTATAGAGAAATTCAGAACAATAGTCTTTGCTTGACACATCACCTTGCACTATAACGCACTGCAAACACACACAGAAAAATCCACTTACTTTTTTCCTCTGACCACTGGACTTTTAACATTATATGATCCTAAAGAAAACTTTTAAGACTGGATGGCAGTCCAGCAAATAGCTCCCATCTGATTTGCATGACCAAATCCAAGCGTGTTTAAGTACATTAACTTTCATGCTCATGTTCTAGCTCAGTTGGATGGAAATGCACTAACTTGTTAGGGAGCTTTTGTAATGGAGGAGCTAACTGTTATGACAACATCAGCTGCAATGCCAATAGCAAAGGTCTTACAGTATATTTCTAACAGGTTGCAATACTCACAGTCCTGAAAGCTCCTACTTACTTTTATCAATTGATGTGTTTTTTTTTTAAGTTAACATGAGCTGTAATTAGAAGAGTCAGAGTCGCATAGCAAGATTGCTAGAACTGTATATAAATAAACAAAGCAGTTACCTACTTTTGATAACAACAGTAGCTCCAGTGGAAGCCTCCCCTTTCACATTGAGAGCGGAGACATAATACTGAGCAGTATCCAAGAAATCACAACTGAAATTAAAACATAAGAAATGAGCAGTCTGTTTATATATGACACACCAGAAGATTAAACATGAAGTATTAAAGATAAAGTATTAAGCATTAAGGGCAGTTAACTAGAGCTAAGGCAATGCGGAGAGTGTGGTGAATGATTACCTACTTCTTGATCTCCAGAGAGTGCATGTTGTAACTGCTTTCTGCTGTGTACTTCTCAGGGTGGGCCTTGGCATCGATGAGTACATTGTTTTTGTACCTTGAAAACAGCAGATTGATTTTTCATTGACCTTTGTTGTTCATGTTCATAAAAAAGAAAAGCTGAGGGCATTTTATTGTAGCAGTTGCTATACAAGAGCCAGCTGCTGTCATTGCACTGCCAGATTATGTTTGTTTGTTGCAATAAGCCTCTTTTATAACAGTTCTGACAAGCTAAGGACTATCAAACTTAGTAACTTGCCATGCAATCTTTGGTTTGGGCCATCCGGCCACGGTGCAGTGCAGTCTGACTGTCCTGCCCTCCCACACAGTCTGTCCACGGGGCTTGACGATAAACTCGGGAGGGTGTGTCAGCCTATCTGGGTGCATCTTCTTACGAAACTCAGTCCATTCCTCCATCTTTAGCAAGAGATGAGCCCAGGTTAGGATGTAAGTGTGAGTAACAAGGTGACTTTATGATTGCAAATTTGTTGAAGACAGGAAAAAAAAGAACTTACCGTTCTACCAAACTCCAGACGCTCTGCTGATTCTCTGACATGTTTTGTTCTGGTTTTCTTCTCAACCTTCACATCCATTGCCTCTCTGGCCTCCCTGACAAACAAGTTCCTCATGGCCACATAGTTAATGCCTTCCTCTGTCACATCTTCCTCCTGAGCCTCCATCAGACCCCGAACAGTGTCATGGCTAAAGAAAACCAAGACAACCAGGATGTGAGAGAAATAAAATAGCCTCCGAATATATTTGTTTCAGTACCTGTCAAAAAACCAACACCTGGATTCAGTGCCTTGTACTTACTTTGCTCTAAATACAGGAATGACGTAGCCTATTACTTCTTTGTCCTTGTCCATCGCCAGGTAGGTGCGTTTGGCTCTTTTGGGTAACGGGCTCAGTTTGACCGCCTCCTGCCTCTTCTCTGTCTTCACAGAGCTTTTCAGGCTTAGAGATAGGAGATAACACCCAGATTACAAATTGTTTGTATAGAAATCATTCCATAAAATAAGGTTAGAGAAGTCTCAGTTTTGAATAAAGGACAAGAGTCAAAGCTTCCTGTTGATTTTTACAACGGAGCTGAGTTAAATTGGTGCCCAAAACTGAGATCTAAAATTGTCTTTCTTGTGTCTGCGTGACATCAGTTAACAGTAATTACACAACTTTGTAAATATACCTAAAATGAAAAAAGTCACGATAAATCTAATCTAGTTGTTTTGAGGATAAAAACCAACTGTAGTCTTGTGTGTTTCACTAAGCAAGGCAGTTTGGAAAATGTATCAATAAAAAGAAATTAGGCAAATCAAGAGAGAATGAAAAATAAATTAGAAGAAGGATTTTAGTAGAAAGCTGGTAACCCTACCATACTAGTCCACCAAAACCATTATTTAACATGACGTCCCCAAATCATCGTATGAAGAATATTTTTTTAAGGCTGTTGTTTTATGGCTGTGATCAGTTCTGTATAGAAAATAGAATAGAAAATCCCTTTATTGTCCCACAATGGGGAATTTCTGATGTTAACAGCAGCAAAAAGATTATAGAAAAAGTGTACACACAAATATGGACCTTAGAAAAATATATAAGAATAATAGTGAAGAGTTAAAAGATAAACAATAAAATACTGTAGTGCACCTGGAGAATAAATAACCAATATACAGCTATGAACATTCTACAGTAATGAATATTTGAAAATAGCAGCAACATCAGATATGTGCAAAAATACATCAGCATGTTATTTAACTGTTTAAGATAGAAACTGCAAAATCAGCATGAATGTAACAACTTATTGAGGTTGTTTTAGTCTTATGTCTTATGGCTGCTGGGAGGAAGGATCTGTGATAACGCTCTCTGGTGCATTTAGGCTGCAGCAGTCTGTCACTGAAGGAGCTCTCCAGTTCTGCAACAGCTTCTTGCATGGGGTGGGAGACATTATCCAGCAGAGATGTTAATCTAGTTAAGATCCTGTTGTTTCCCACCTTCTGCACTGAGTCCAGAGGGCATCCAATCACAGAGCTGGCCTCCCTGATCAGTTTATCCAGCTGCTTTCTCTCAGCTACAGATAAGCTACTGCTCCAACTAACAGCTCCATAGAAGATGGCTGATGCCACAACAGTCATAGAAGGATCTTTAAGAGTATCAGTACAGTTCCTACCGTGTTTATCTATTTAAGCCTTTTGCACCAGTTTGAAAAGTACAATGTATAGAATTTGGTCAAACTTGGACAAGATTATTATTTGTACATAAAATAAAAAAACATACTTTGGGAAAACAGGTTTCTCATTTACAAAATATATTAATGTAATTATTTTTCCATACACTATATATTTGTCTTTAAATGTTTTGTCTAGATCAAAGAATGTGAGGAATTTGTTCCCCATTGTTTCTTATAAACTGCATTTAATGTTTTTTCTTGATAAATGGGACTTGTCAGTTAAGGATGTGTTTGCTTGCGTGAGGGAAAGGCTAAAGGTATGGTTCATCCAGGGCACCATTCATGTAAGAACTGTGATGCTAGCTCTGCTTTATAAATCAGCAGCTGACACATGTTTAAAAAAAATAAACCCAACTGACCCAAAAGCTGGAAAGGAAAAATGCCAAGCTGCAATGCATTTTTTAAAATAGCTTCTCTGTCTCACTGCTGGCCTTATGTATACTTCCTTAAATAAACATGTTGGTTACATAAAACCATCTACAACCGATTCAGCAGTCCTACTCAAAAAAGATGTTGCATTTACATCCACCCTCCACATCCTGACTCGATACTACTCTCTGACTCATTTACCTCTCAGACTTTCCTTTTGTAAGCTAGTTTTATAAATGGAACAATGTCTTGCGGATATTAAGTGTGTTTGAAAGGTCCACTTTAAGCCCCTGCTTTCACTTCAAATATCCCTTCTTCTGTCTAGCTAGCTGAAAATAGAGTTGGATATCTGTTTCCGACTTAAGAGGCAGGATCATGGTCATGCAGGATGCTGATTGCAAGAAAGAGGAATAAATCTGAAGAGAGTGTCAAAGAGGTCTATTCTATGTCAAGAAGTTACTTCCGCTGCTGACTCACCGGGTGCGTTGAATGAGGAGTCAGGGGAATAAAAAGTTTTCCACTTAAAACGAGAATTTCTGTTCTTAAAGTGTGAGAAGAAATTGTGCCTTCCGCAGTATAATGGTTTCTCATGGGAGAACATTTTCATTCAGAGGAAAAGTCGACTCAAAATGTCGTTTCTGGAAACCATATGCGTCTACAAGCAGTGCTCTTCACCTGATGGGCCATTGATTCATCATATGAGCTAACCTTTAATGGACATTTGTGGCAGTTTCCTGTCTTCCACACAGTGTATCTACAGTTGGTGCAATGGCAGCAGCTCATGTGAAGTGTTCAGAAATAGCCCAGCTGTCTATGAATATACTCCTGGCAGGTCTTTGCCACAGCTGCAATTCTTTTCCTGACCTGATTTACAGAGTAACATGTCCAACATGTACAGGATTGCTAAAAACACTACAAAATAAAATAATATCAATGAAAAACACAACAAAACGGAATATTAAAAAATAACTTTGTGGGTGACACACTGATACAGGAATAAACATGGACCAAACTCAGGTGATGTGCCTGGCAGCTGTCCTGGTTTTTGAATATAGTCATTGGTATGAAAAAGACTTAATATGCTAGAAAACCTGCAAAATAAACAAAACATCCAATTTAAGAAAACAATGGATGCCTTAAAGATTAAGGTGACCTTTGCAACGTATCTGACAACCTTAATATTGACGATTGACGTATTCTTTCCTACAATTATTACTTATTTAATAGGTGTGCTGATCGTTTTCAAGAATACATCTTAAAACCATAGGTCTATAATGTAATATAGGTAGATTTTTTTTTCATTTAAAATACATTTTGGATGCTTTCTCTATGAAGAAGAGCTAATATTTAGGTTTGGACAATGCTCAATATAATCATCATAAGTGCTGTATCAACTGATCAACTGAAACTGAAAATGATCAACTGAAGAAGCTGTTGCTCTACTTTATTCGTAGTACTTAACTCAACACTGTCCTTCTGAAACCAATCAAAAAACGCTTTAACAATTTACAAATATTGCAGTTTTTAAGGAAACTAGGAGTAAAGATGAACAAATCTGACCAGAATTGTTCCTTTTAATTGAAACCAAAGCAAGATTAAGTGTTGACACCTTCAAAATTGCAAAGCAAAAGTTGATGATATAAGCTAGACTTCTCTGCAAAAGACAGATAAAAATAATGAATAAAGTTGGCTTTTAATTTGTACAGAAATTTAATTGTACCTTGCCAATGAAATCTAATAAAGTCATTATGTCCCATTTATAGGAAAGATTTTTGTCAGAACTTTTTTGAGTTACTGCCCAAGAGACAAGCCCAGTCCCTTGGTGAAAATATAGTACTAAAAACATCTAATTAAATGCATATCCAGTTTTTTGACCAACATGATATGGAAAAACAACATTCATTTTTTTAATAAATATGACTAAAATACTAAGTCTTTCTCATACAGATGTATTACTAAAACTTAAATTATTATCCTGACTCGATTTTTAAGGACAGAAAATAGTTTTATCATTAATTGGACAAGAACTCGTTATTATATTAATAACTTATTTCCTTCTTTTGTTCTTTCTGTACAAAAATACATCTAATGCAACCAGACTACAAGGGTACAGTTAAAGAGAAGGCGAAGATGTCTGAACAACTGCATTTTAAAAAACCTTGAATAATATTGAATAACAGGCCACATCCAGAAAAGTGCATTTTAGATCAATTATTGTTGTTTTTCAGAGAATATGCACTTCCAGCATCTTACCGGTGGCTGCTGGTCTTGTGAGTAGAGAAGGCCTGCTTGCTAACAGATGACCTGCTGCTCAGGTAATAGCTGCTCTCATAGTGCTGCTTCTCTTCCAGCTGTTGACGCAGCTGCAACTGCTGCTGCTGCTTTTGTGTCACTTGCACTGATCGTGACATCTCGAAGGGCCGCTTCGCCAACTTACAACGGCTGCCCTTTACTTTACCCGCTCTGTAAATCAATCTCACTGTTATTATGATAGATGTATTTCTGGGCTCGAGGTTAGAGAAAAACAGAGCATGGTGATTAGATATTAAGATGGGTGGTTTAGGGAATTAGTGACTACTGGAAATATGTTTGTTTTTTCAGGTCAGGGTTATGAATATTTATGTTTTCATGGCTGAAGGGTTAGCTCTGTCCAGGATCCACATCTACTGTGTTAAATGAAGCAGGCAGTTATAAATTAAATTCAGCAGCAGTGCTTTATTTTCCCAACACCCTTACTGTTATTTTGTGGTAGTGTAGATCAGGAAAGGAAGATGAATAACAAGATTTTTCAAATATGATTTACGCTACCAAATTATCATATTCATTATAACATGTATTTATTATATTTTACTGTAAAAGAACAACTTGATAAAAAGTTATTTTTACCGAAGCTACTGGTGCAGAATAAAAAGTATATAACCCAATCATGAACAGATTATTGCACCATGCAAAGGTAATTCTGGGGGTTTAGATACCCAGTCCTTCAGTGACTCTATTTATTAAGAATAAACATTGAATAAATAATTAGAAAAGTTAATGTTAAGAAATTCTGATAAAATTCATCAAGTGTAAATAGTTGGCATTTCTTAAGCATAAATATGCATACATATTTTGCACATAAAAAACACCCTATTCAGCTGCACATTTCTTTAATTTCTTTTTTGATCATGCTACTTTAATAACTGTACGGTATTTTGTTTAGAAAGCAGATTTGTTCCTACTGTATTTCTTGTCCTTGTGTGAAATATTAAATTTGTTTATAATAATATGCATAAAATGTGACATACAAAGATAAAGGGAACTATAACATTGTTATAAACAATGCATGGGTAAAAAGCAACTAAAGAAAAAAAATACAACTTAAGAGAAAACTAGCTGCATCTGCAAGACACTAACCTTTGTCATTTTGTATAGTAGAGGATCAGCTAGAACAAGCTAGAGACTGTCTACAACCAGGGCCTTTTGTTAAAATAATACCTCAATGGTCACTATAACCACGTTTCTAACACATTTAGTAGAAAAGTTAAGGTTTAAAATTGTTAATCGGAGGAATTGCTGTTTTTCAACAAGTAACATCTCAACAGATTGGGTGTACAGTTTATTATATTGCACAACAGAGATGTGTTCTTAACTGTTAAAATTAAACAGCAAGCAGATAATCTAGACTTTATTGCAGTATATCATTATAAATCAGACACATGCAAATCAATCTATTAGAATATGATCCAAAACTGTTTTTTGATTGTTAGAAAAAGGAAGCAGTAAAGATAAAAAAAGAAAGAAATAATGACAAAATAATGAAATGATAAAAGGGCCTATTTTACAAAATTGAAATGTACAAAGACACAAATATGCATCAATTTAATGGATTATAATGAGAAAAACAAACAGCCAGGCATTACTCACCACAGATAAAAATGTATGAGTCCACGGAGAGAAAAATGGGTGTTTTAATCCAAACAAGAAAGCTCAGATCCAGCAAAAATCAGCAGGGTGAGGGTCAGTGGACAGGACAGCAGCCCACTGAACCAAATTAAGGCTGGCACTCTGCAGAAGGCACAAGGACCTTTTAAGGACAGGGCAGCTTTAAATTTAGACCATGAGAAGGGTTTCAGGAGCCTTGGGCCTGGCCCCTCAGCTGTTCCACTGTACTTCAGAGACTGGTTAGGGCACCTTAAGAGCTCTGTATGAAGCACAATCCTGCTATATGATTCAATTCCAACAGCTCTCAACAACATGTGCTCAGTGTTGTCACTTACTACATGTAATTAAGTTTATCAGCATGAATGTCAGTGATCTCTATGACATAATTAATATTAATTAATATCCTACCCCCTTTGTAGAACCATACATTTGGAATACAAAAAAAAATAAAAAATAGATTTGACTTGGATTTATGACATAAATCAGAACAATTTCAGGAATGTTGGAAGTTCATTCAAATTATGTACAAATGCTGCCATCTAGTGACAATAATAATAATAATAAATATAACCGTTTGTCCCATTTAGAAAAGATTAATTCCTATTATTATCGATTTATTTTTTCATGGTTGTAGCCTGTTAACCCGAGAAAATGCATATCCCCTATTACTATAGATTATTATTTAAAAAAATAATTACTTCAGGTTAAAACAAAAACAGATGCGGGTATGTGAGAATGGAACATTCCAGAGAGTTGGTTCTTTCCAGCTCTGCTCCGCTCCGACTGGGATGTGCCGTTAGCTTTGTTTACTGCTCTGCACATTATACATTTCTTCTCAGGTGGGTCATTCATTTGCAATTTAAAATGCTCACAGAACGTACTCGAATTGAGAAAAGAGCGATATATTTTTCCTCCAAACAAAGCTAGTATTCTAAAGCTAATTGTAATGTAGGTCAGGGGACATGGCTAACTTCATTAAATAATATGTTTTTATTAAATTATATCCGCAAGATAAAGCATAATAGGTTCGATGTGTATTATTATAGGGCATACATATTCAAATATATGTCAAAATCTCTTGTTTATTTAATATATTGTATGTTTGTTACAGTACCGCTAGCTTAGTCTGATGTTTAATAAAAACAGTTGGTAAGAATGGTTGGTAACAGAGTTGGTAAGAATTATTATTTTTTTAAACAAGTGACAAGATTTTTGCCATATAAAGTAATTCCAGCAATATTTTTTTATTGGTCAATATGTGCTTATTTGATATGAGTTGATATAGTTTCATATGGATTGTCAAGTTTCCGAGGTACTTTGAATGCCCCATTCGACTCCCCTTTTGTGTTTTATCTAATTCCTGTGTAAAAACACTTCAAAACAGACTAAAAGGTCTGGCACTTTTGATCTGAAGTATTAAGTGCTCACAGAATTTGTTTCCTACCCACACTGGGAAAGTATTTAATGTTATTTTGCCTAGACAAATATAGGGAAAAGTTATAAAAAAAATGGGAATGATTTACAGTATATTTTTTATTGGTCTGTGTTTAGTTATTTGAATCTACTCATCATTCTTTGCCTCCACACTTTCTCTTCATTTGATTTGTCAATTCATTGAGTGAAGCCTTTATCTGATTATACACATTTGTCTGTGCACCAATCTACCCAATTTTTGGTCCATCCATCCATGCTGCACTTTTGCATGGTTCATGTTTCATTTAAAATGAAGATAACATTTTTCGTCAATATATTCAATCTAGAATCGCCAAGTTGGTAAAAAGTAGTTTCTACTGGTTTATTTTGGAAAAAAAAAATCTTTAAGGAACCTTTGGTTGTCTGATTATTAATCGATAAATCGAAAAAATAATCGATAGATTATTCGATTAACAAGATGATCGTTTGTTGCAGTCCAACTTAAACCATAAAAATTCTCTTATATCTAAATTAGCTAAAACAATGTATGTAAAAAAATAAATATATATATAAATGCATCATGCAGGGTTTTACCTTGAACATCTATCAATACCTCCATCATAAGTGGATAGTCACCGTATAAATATTAGTCTTAAGACATCTTTTTGCATTTACAAGTTGATAAATGAACAAAATTGACTGTTTCAGCATTTCCTCCATTGCAGACAGGTCCCTCTACCCAGCAACATGTCAAGTAAAAGAGCAAAGGGGAAGAACACCAAGAAGCGCCCCCAGCGGGCCACGTCAAACGTGTTTGCCATGTTTGATCAGTCTCAGATCCAGGAGTTCAAAGAGGCTTTCAACATGATCGACCAAAACAGAGACGGATTCATTGACAAAGAAGATCTCCATGACATGCTCGCCTCATTAGGTGACTTTTTTTTCCACATAAAATCATGTTCAGACTATCAGTTCAAAACCCTTGAGGCAATTTAATATGGTAGAAGAAAGAGATGTTATTTAGTTTAGTGAAGAAAGTTATGAAACCTTGAATACGCAACTAAAGTAGATGAATACTAAGTTTTTCTTCTTTTTGTGTTGAATTTTCAAGGTAAAAATCCTACTGATGAGTACCTGGAGGCCATGATGAATGAAGCTCCTGGGCCAATAAACTTCACCATGTTTCTGACCATGTTTGGAGAGAAGCTGAACGGCACAGATCCAGAGGACGTGATCCGCAACGCATTCGCCTGCTTTGACGAAGAGGGTACAGGTAAGTTATAGTGCTTCAGCAAGCTTTTTTTATTCTCCATCCTCCAAAGATTTAAACGCGTCTCTCCTCTCAGGTGTGATCCAGGAGGAGTACCTGCGGGAGCTGCTCACTACCATGGGCGACAGGTTTACCGATGAGGAAGTGGACGAGCTCTTCCGCGAGGCGCCGATTGACAAGAAAGGCAACTTTAACTACGTAGCTTTCACACGTATTTTAAAACATGGAGCCAAGGACAAAGATGATTAGTGGCGGCAGATGTGCCTTTCGAGGTTCACTCTGCTCTTCATTTGAATCTTTTAAACGGGTTTCTGTTTTAATTAGATCAGCTATATCCTTAGTTTGGCTGATGAAAAGCTTCTCTGTGGTATAGCCTGCTGAAGGTCATTTGTTCAAGCTGCTTCCTTGACCTCTGGGTCCCCCCTCCCCTTTTCAGAGCTCTTTTGCACATCTGTGATGACACTACAGGGTCCAATTATGTAAGTAAAAGACAGGCGAAAAAGACCCTGATAGAGAAAGCTGGAAATAAACTGACACGAGGTGTATAATTAAGACAAATAACTTGTGTTTTTGTAGTAATGTTCTGACATTAAATTGTGGTCTGAAACAAGACAGAATCTCTGTTCATTTTGCAGAAACAAAACTTAACACCAGTTAGCATGACCGTACGATTCTACAGATAAGGACACAAAGTACGACAAACACCTCAGGTGACTTCAGGTTTCTTTATGTCAGATCAAAATAATAAAAATGCATATCCAGAGGTACATGAACTAAACTTGTAAATGGTCATTTCTGACAATGGTTGGGGTTTAAATGTTTGTCTTATTTATGCATTAAAACAGCAGATTTGTGTTCTAAACCCTAAACTCGTAAAATCATAAATATCTCTTTCGTATTTAAGAGAATTTTACAGTTTGATTTAGGTACTTTTTAAGGTCTGGATTAATGTGAAAATACAAAATAAAATTGGTATTAAGAAACCTAAAAGTTGTCCAAATAGGACTTTTATCTGGAAAAGCATGTATGTGTCTGAACTGATTACTCTTTGCTCTGTTGTATTTCCAGCAGTCAAAACAGAACATTACCGGTAAGAACAAATAAATGTGGTCTTGAATTCAAGAGACATTTGAAACCGGAACAAACACACAAAAAAAGATTTCTGACATGCATTTTGTTAAAGAATTGTTTTAAGCCTCTAAAGAAGTGTCCAAAGCAATAACTGGGTGTTGGGGTGGAAAGAACACAGACTGCAGAAGACCTCAATGTTGGGGACTGACATCCGTGTTTTCAAACGATTGTTGTGAAAATCTTTTCTACACATCGCACTCCTCACAATAAATAAAGTAGGATCTGCTTCGCACTTGAAGCAGTCTTTAGATCTTTGCATTGCTCATAGAGCAACTTAAAGCACACAACACAGAAGAGTTGTCTACTCCGCCAGAGCCAGATTTTTGGATTGGACCTTTGTTAGGTGGTCTGATATACAAGCCTCGATCCTGTCGCACTGCGCCAGGAAATCCTATAAACACAAAATTATCATAGTTATTCCTTTTAATCAAGACCGTTAAAAAATGGGTGTACTTTTAAGAATAAACAAATAATATTAAACGCCAACCTGCACTGTTTTTACCAGGCCCCTTTTCTTCGTTCTGCAGTCAGCAAAGTTTTCTGGGAGGCTCTGAAATGAGAAGAAAGCTAAAAATGTTAAATAAGTCACTATAATTAAAACATCCCTGAAAATAAATAGAGTATACCAAAGCAGATCACCATGGCATCTATCTGCTCCAGGATTTTCATGAACTGCTCAGCTGCTATTTTTACTCTGTGATCTAGTTTACTCAACGCTTCTGCCTGGAGGTCTTTGGCGAGGAAGCCCTGACAGAAGAAGAAGAAAAAAAGGCTGTTTATAACTTACTGAAACACATTGTGGACAAAACACTCAGTAAACAACAGTTATGCCGCCATAACCGACTGCTTACGTTCTTTAATCCAGTTAGTTCCCCATCGACCGTCTCCAGCTTTTTAGCCATCTGCTCCACAGACTTTTCAATTTCTTTCAACTTCTTCAGTTCAGCCTCTTCCTCTGGGCTGTTCTGTTTGTAGATTCATGTAAGTATCTCCTTATTTACACATGCTCAGACCTTAGACATGGCGAGTGTAAAATCCTTACCCGCTTTCCAATCATCATGAGTTTGCAGCCTGTTTTTATGTCACAACTGGAGAGAGTCACTTCCATGTCTTTCAGAGACCTTCCTGTAGTGACAGGTTAAAGCTAGATATCAAAATGAACTCGACTTCTATGAGAACACTTCTAATTGAATAGCAGTTTACCTTTAAAAATGAGTTTCTGTGAGGTCGGAGGGACACCAGTAGCTTCACTAAGAGCATCTGACAAATCTTTAACGGTGGGCCCTGTTCCATCCTCATGGCATGCTAGAGTGATGCTGTGCTTAGTCGATCCTTAAAAACACAAAAATATAATTTAAATAAAAACATATCAAAGCAGAATCAATGTAGGAATTTAATGACAAATTATGTACTGATTATTCAGCAGAGTTTTTCAAATGACTAAAGACATAAAGATAATTACAAACGTCCCCTAAACTTAAAATAGGGTTAGGGTAACCCTTGAAATAATAATCAGCAGTATTCAATCTGACCCTAAATGATGACGTCAGCTGAAAGAAAAACCCACTAAACACTGAAAATAATCATGCAACCATTTTACTTAATCATATTAAGTTACTTTAACACAATTGTTTTATGTCCTTACCTGCTATTATGAAATTATTTTGTTAAAGTATCTAAATATGATTAAGTAACAGCCAAAAACAGTTGCATTATTTTTTTCAGTGAAGCAGTAACTATACCAAAATTGTAAAATAAATATAAATACATTTTGCATTTAAGATTAAAAAGAAAATTTAATCTGTCAATATGCTCTATCCAGAACTTCTGAAGTCAAAAAGTTTTAGTTTCAACAAGTTTAAATTGCAGAAGAAAAATATTCCTTTAGGAACTTTTAGCTATTTAATTATTAATTTATTAAGCGAAAAAGACAATCCAAAGATCAATCGATTAGTGTAAAATGATCATTAGTTGCAACCCTAATATTGATTAGAATAAATAAAAGCCATGCATAACTGGTTCATTTTTTTATGGTTAACACATTTTTATTAATAATATTTTGAAAATGCAGTCCTCATTTTAGATATTTTTTTTACATTAAAGATTCTTCTGTAAATGCTAAATAGTGTAGCAATATTTATCAAAAAACATGTCACATGCATATAAATATAAACATGCACAGAAACTTAACAAGGAAAATTTACTGCATCAAATACGTTTTAGAACAAATACAGGCTTAAAAGAGCGGTGTCATTAATCATGTTCTAACATAATAATTTTTTTTTATAAATTTTCTAGATATCTCTTTTTAAAGTGTGTAATGTTTAAAAGTGATTTACTCCATTGTAACATGAATTATTGCTAAGGATGAGCTACATTAGTTAGCATCTCAGCCCAAAGTCCGCCTGATAAACAAAAGTCATCATTCTATTACCAGCTTTAGGTTAATGCTTTGAATTGTATTACCGTAAGCAACTGTCACAGTTATTGTTTCCTCTGACATTTTGCGCTCTGGCTCCCGTCCTTACATTAAACACACTACGCTGCTAACATTTACTAATTGCTAACCTTTTCCGGGACAACAGGAAACACTTCCTTCTTCTTCTTGTTAAAATTTTTATTGCGGTTGGCAAAAACGTTAGGTGAGCATTACCGCCACCAACTGGTAAGGTGTGTGGACCGGAAACACTTACTTCAATGTTCGGATTTTTTTTTGTAAGAAGTTTTCGGTAACTAATACATGCATATAAAATCAATCATAACGTCCTTACAATATACCACGTGGCCTCATTATTTTTAGAGTTTGTATTTTTTGGGGGGATGGTACTTGCACATCGGAACTCAGAACTATTTATAACAGGATGACTACTCGTGAGTTATTTAAAAGTTTGTTTCTCAGAAACTGTGGGCCGTCCAACTGGCTCTGTGGCGCAATGGATAGCGCATTGGACTTCTAGCTAAGCTCAAAGGATGAGATTCAAAGGTTGTGGGTTCGAGTCCCACCAGAGTCGGATTTTTATGGAAATTTCACGCTGTTTTAATGTGTCACTATACCTTTCCGTACGGTGGAGCCCTGCAAAAACATACGAATTTTAAATGTTTCAAATACTTTTTGTAGTTTGTGTAAAAATTACTGCATCTTCACAAAGCATGATTCAAATTCCTCAACTTAAACTAGATACCATGTTTTTTTTGCAAAACTCTACAAAAGAGCAATCATTTTTTTTTGCAGGAAGTAGTTTGCTCCTCCACTGACTTTTCAAAAAGTTTGTAAGCTCCATCACAACAACAAAACTGCTCTGGTATATCGGTTAGTAATACTTGTACTTGTATTTTTATTTTCCTTTAAAAGTTTTGTTTCTTTCTAAATACTATGCAATATGCAATATGGTGTACAAAAAAAAAAAAAAAGAAAAGAACATTGATGGCATATAGCAGGGGTCTTCAACGTTTTCCAGGCCAAGGACCACCAAACTGATGGCGAGATGGAGCGGGGACCCCTTAATTATATATATTGTATGAAATTGTGTTATATCAAACTGTTCCTATAGTCACTCTATTACAGATGGAGTCATGTAACCTGGGATAATTAAAGTATTTCTGATTCCTTGTTAATGGGACAAGTGTTGTGAATGAAACGGTGCCCTATGGGGCCAAAATTGTTGCTTTATTATTTGGAAATGTGTGTGGAGAGTTGTGTATCTGTATCTCGATTTGTGTGTGTGCAGTGGGGTTTGAAAATATGTAAATAAAACTCTAAATATGTGAGATCATCACAAAATTATTGAAGGGATATCAAATTTTTTGAGGACTTAAGAAAATAATTAATCTTTTGTAACTTTTTTTTTTCCTCGCCTAACTTTTACTGACATCTTACATAAAAAGAAAACTAGGGGACTCTTGTAAAAGAAAAAAAAAAAAAAACCTTTTAGGTGACATTTCCACTCAGAGAAAATACTGTATCTTGGATCTTTACAAAGATCCAACACAAACATTTTTTAATAAATGTCTCTTGCAAGGGTCAGTACTGTACTTTTGCAAAAATGTTGTTAGAAAATTAATTGTAAGGAACTAATACACAATAACAGAAAGGATTTAAAAATAAATGCTTTTAAATTGTGCATCAACTCTTTTCAGGTTGAAAAACGGCTTTTCTTAGGGAGGGATCAATGAAAAAGGTTACCAAACCAAACCAAAGGAAATCCAAAACATATGACTTAAAGATAGATAATAATCTCAGATATTATAAATAAAACTGGCCATGTATCAGAATTACTGGATTTAAGTCTTAGAAACTACTATGAAATAAGCAGTTCAAAATTGGTAATACATAGTAAAGATCCACTGATACAGTTTTATTTTTAGGCTGATGCTAATACCGATTATTTTGACATCAGTTTATCTGATCCCCAATTTTTGCTGTCAAAATTTGTGGGGCTGATTCTTTAGGACGATATTTCTTTCTCTTCCTCCAGTTACATGATACAAAAGAGTTGTTATATTAAAAAGAGAAATATTTATTAACAGATCAAAGAAAGCATTAACAATAGATCGCAAATGGGGCATATTGCCTAGATGAGTACTTTATGTGTTAATGAATCGGCTGAAGCATGGACATATCTGCCGATATCGATACAAGAAAAGAAAACCAAATATCAGCCAAAAATATCAGCTGCCTAATGTGTCGATCTATCTCTAATACATAGGTAGAAGAGAAAAAATCCCTACAAAGAAAAAAAGGCATTACAATCAATAAGTTACCAACTCAAAGTTAAGATAAAAGACATCATTTATTTTGCACGTTTCAAGTACCCCTGCAGATATTTCAAACAGGCAGAGAATGAAAATCAGCTCCACCTTGGAGATCTTAAACAATCAGATAAGGACTTAAACAAAACATAAAGCTAATAAATTATACAAATTAACCATGAAATTAACTAATAACACTAAAACGTTAGGGAGGACAAACAGGTAGAAAACAATGGCAAATAATTATCTGAAAGGCCACATGCCTAACATGGTAGTCGTAACCTTACACAATCCAACACCAGGGCAGCTTCGGAATAGTAGTGTTCTCAGATCCAGTGTGTTTGCATGTATAAATGTTACTCTACATGGAAAAGTGTTTTCAGTTGAAGTGCAGCTGTCTCCATTTTGCTTTTATGTGGCTGGGATCTGAGGTAGGCCGAACTCATCCACCAAAACACCATCCTAAAAAAGAAAGAAATCATCTAGATTAACCACTTCTTTATTTGACTGTAAATAAGTAAAACACACAGTCATATACTTCCAACTATTACATTTATATGCTGTAAAAAAAAAAAAAAAAAACTCCCATAAATGACCTTTTGCTGTCCAATTATTATTCGCTCAAACTGTAGAAAATAAACATATTAATTAATTAGCAACTCTATCTGAATTAAACATTAGCCTACTGAAAGACTTGATATGTGAGATGAAATACGCAGCTAGGAAAAATGACAAATTTGACAAATGAGAAAAAAAAGAGAGAAAATAAATCTTTATTTAAAAGAAATATCACATCTTTTGTTAATATCTAACATTATCATTACATAATGTGAACAGAGAGCTGTCATGAGTTTTGGGAAACCTCCTTTTCTTTTATATTCCCTTTGAAATTCTGCACAAGTTTAACATGATCCATTAGTATTCTAATGAGATACATCAACAGGAAGAACTGCCCGTGTCCTCACTAAGACTAAGAAAGTAGAGCACATCAACCCAGTTCTAGTCCTTACACTGGCTCCCTGTATCTCAGAGAATAGACTTTAAAATACTTCTGTTAGTCTATAAATCTCTGAATAGCTTAGCACCTAAATAAATCACAGACTTGCTATCAGTGTATCAACCCTCCAGACCACTCAGGTCTTCTGGCTCCAGCCTGCTCTGCATACCTAGAACCAGAACTAAACATGGAGAAGCAGCATTTAGTTCCTAAATTCCAGAGAACTGTAAAAGTGCGGAAAGCCTGAATTCCTTTAAATCAAGACTAAAGACACATTTGTTTAGGATTGCCTTCGACTTTTCTAGTTAAAAAGTTTAACTGAAACATCATTAGTTCATCAAAAGTAGTTGCTTTTTTATTTTCTTTAGTCTAACTGTTTTTTTTATTTTTTTTCTTTCTGCATTTTTTATTTATTTATATATTTTTCCTACTTGCTTTGATTCTGTTTTATTTTCCTATATTTTAATCATGTAAAGCACTTTGCATTGTCTTTGTACTGAATTGTGCTATACAAATACATTTGCCTTAAAATCTCCCTGAAATACACATCCAATGCTACTAAACAAGTCCTTTAATCATTTGGTGGA
>NW_015151219.1:98550-102906 GCF_000732505.1 Cyprinodon variegatus
GATGGATGGATGGATGGATGGATGGATGGATGGATGGATGGATGGATGGATGGATGGATGGATGGATGGATGGATGGATGGAATTGAAATTGTACTTCTAGGGCTGCATGATATATCGATTTTGGCATCGGAAATGGCTGTTATTTGTTTTTTTTTTTACATTAATGCTTTTTTTCCAGCCCTATATGTATAATGCACTAAAGGGCATCTCTCTGTCTATCTATAATTATAAACATCAGAGTTTTATGGTTCTCTCTTATCATTCAATAAATATATGCTTGAGCCCATTTTTTAGAAAATACAAAAACCCAATGAAAGCGTCTGGGTCGAGTAACTGTAGGTCCATCAGCCACCACCCGGGTGTCTGTGTCTGTTTTTATGTTTTATATTTACTTGCTTTAATTCTGCTTTTGTTTTTCTTCTTTTATACTGTTTAATTCATGTAAAGCATTTTGAATTGTCTTTGCAATGAATTGTGCTCCACAAACTTGCCTTGCCTCTGCATTAGTAGTGAATGGAAGCACAAATTAACTTAGTTTGGTTCATTAAGCAGAGATTACATTCAAAAGTGTAATCATTTCCTACGCCTGTTCCACAAAGTATGAAAATATTTGTTGGAACATTGAAAAAATGATAATTCTACCCTTAGTAATTAACAGCTTTGTGTGCGAGAAGCAATTTATGTTAGTCAAAGGACAGGAGACAAAGACTATGTGACAAACGTACATCGATGTGATCCAGTTTGACGTCCTTGTAAGCTTTTTTCATTTCCTTCGCTCCAATCTTCATTGCCTCCACCTGGGAAGAGGAAAACAAAGGTAGAAGAAGTTATATTTAGACACTGGCACGACAATAAGACTTGTTGATGAGAGGACCAGTCAGGACAGATCTGGTTCTTGTGATGGCCTGTGGAATAAAGCAGTATAAGAGGCTTAGAGGGGTAACTTTAGGTTCAGCTCTGCTCTTTCTGTGTCACAATGTGTTTACATTTATATTGTTTTCTGAAGAAATATCTAACCCAGCCAAGTAAGTTTAGTGACTTAGATGAATTGATTCAATAGGTAATAAGTAATTGAATTAAGTTTGTCAGTTGTAATTTATTTAAGTTTTCAAATTAATTATTATTATTTTGGTTAAGTATTTGGATTAACTTGATTCAATCACTTGTTACCTCGGGGTGGTGGAAGACCAACCCCATCTGCATCAGGGAAAAAGAAAATTTCCGTTCCAACCGAACGCAAAGTGGAAAAGCATCAAGGTGAGAAATATTTCAAACAAATAACTAAGAAAAAGTAACTGGCTAAAACCTTTTTATTGGGATGACAGCAAATGCATTTAAATGTAGCTTGGCTGTGGATGTATTGTAAAGAAATCTGATCAGGAACAGTCCTCTGGATTCTAGCAGCTGGGACAGAAAACTTCAGACATCTGGATTGTTTTCTCTAATCAGTCAGTCTATGTGTATTGCTTTTATTTAGAATGTACAATATTATTGCCATCACTAATATCAGTATTGATATTATTATGCTTACGCATCCATCAACTTCCCAGCAATATCTGAATGCCTCTGCAGCTCTTGCTCCTTTAGTGAACACCAACATTTATAGGGTTTCTGTATCTTAAAACACGTGCAGATATTAAGAATTCTATCAAACTTAACTGGTTTTTATCAAACTCCAAACACTTCTATTTTTATTTATATGTATATATTCTCAAATCTTTCTAAAATGTGGCTGATAAATGTGTCCTTCCAGATTATTTTTAATGGCTCACCATTTGCCATGATTCAATCCGGATCATAGCAGATTGCTAAAGGTTAAAGGGCAATGGTGGACAACAGTGGCAAGGATTGATCTACCGCGCTTCCTGTGACCCAAAATAATCTTTAATGATGTTTTAATGTAACTTTGTTAAACAAATCTATCTGCTCTGTTTCACAAAGTTTGACTTAATTTAAAAATGAGCACCATCACTTTCGTAAGACCTGAGAACTGATTATTGTGTTACTTAAGATGTGGGCCCCTTACTGTTGTTTTTGTGTCCTTCAGGGTCTGGATTGTGTAGTTTGCCTGCTCCATATTAAATGACTGCTGTGCTAGTTGCTCCCTTTGACCTTCATACCTGTGGGAAAAAAACATGGTTGTTTCAAACATGTTAAGGTATTTAAATGAAACAATAATGCTTCTTAAATGCCGCAGCTTCTGCATACCCCCTAAAGAAGTGCTTTAAGATCCATAACAGGATATAAACTTCTCCCACATCACTGAACTTAAAAATAGGACGTGATTATCTTTAGATTGACATCCTATAGCTAGTCACAACCCGTGTTAGGACTTCATAACCCTCAGATCGAGCCGTAACATTTAGGGCAAAGCAAAAGGCCTCCTTCGATTCCGCCTCTTCTTCCTGACGCTCCCTAAAGCAACACCTATTCAAAGTCCGAGCAAGACATCAAAAGAGTTTTCCAGGCCTGTTGGAGCATTGAAAATATTAGTTCGGAGCAGAATAAAATAGAAAAATATTTAATTATTCTTTATTAATGACAATGCCCTTCACAGAAACAATCCATAGATGTAGATCCTAACTACAAAGGTCTATAAATGCATAGATTTTTGTTGTTTTATTTTTTTTTTATAATGTGGAAACATGGAGATCTGTTCAAAAAGATCCAACAGATTATTTGGTTTATTGGGAAAAGTGCTGGCTGTAGAGCTTACTATAAAATAAATTACTGTTACAGTTTACCATTAACAATCAGTTAACACTCAAAATTAATACTCACTATTTACTGAGCTCTCTACATCCACAAAATTCCATCTAAGATTTCTTTGGAAATTACTTAGACAACTTTTATTGTCCTTTTGTGTACACAGAGTTGTATATGAAAAGAAATTTCATTTTGTACAGCTTTACTGAAATTTCAATTTCTCTCCTTCTCTGGGAGAAAAAAATGGTGCAAAAAAAAAAAAGAAAAAACGCATTGATATGGAAGTTCAGAGCATTAAATATATATATTGTGCATATGTAAATGAGCAGCACCAACTTTCTACCAGGACTTTTCTCTGTGCTAAAACTGAATCAGTTATTTGGTTTTACTGTAGAACTGGGGCGGAGCTTAATTTTGTCTGGTTATTTATGCACATCAGTTTACAATATTAAAGATGATAAGTACAGAATTCATGCACTTTTCAGAACTAAATTTTGTGTTATATGGGGTAAAGAGAAAATGATGTGTCTATCGAGTCAATTTTTTACAATTTTAATAGAAATGTATCAAATAATCAATTTATGTCGATATTAGTGCTTGTAAATATCAATTTTATGCAGAATGTTTATTGATACTACCGGTAATAGGCAAGTAATGACGATGGAAAAGATTTATGTCCCAAAACTCAAAACTGAAAGAGTTTTATCCGCTATACCTTTTATCTAGAAATTACGGATGTTTAAATATATGCGTCTATTTGTTGGTAAAAAGGCTGTGGGAAAGTATAGTTTGTCTTTATTTAGAAAACATGGATGTTTTGATCGTTAATTTTCCTGCTGGAACAGTGTAGATTGACCCTGAGGTTCTGGCGCTAATCCATTTTCGGCCACCCATCAGTGTACATTGGTTATTGCCTGGCCACCCTTATTAAAATTTTCTGGCTACGCCTCTGCTGTAGAAATGATGGAGCCCTCATTAAGCTCCACTTATGCCAAAAAAATGCTCTTGTAATCAACCCCCACCAATAAGCAGCCACTAGCACTTAGTGAAGTTTGAACATTAGAGAACCTTGGCTGCAGACCAAAAGGCTGCAGACCAAATGGCTGCAGACCAAATGGCTGCAGACCAAATGGCTGCAGACCAAATGGCTGCAGACCAAAAGGTTGCAGACCAAATGGCTGCAGACCAAAAGGTTGCAGACCAAATGGCTGCAGACCAAAAGGTTGCAGACCAAATGGCTGCAGACCAAAAGGCTGCAGAACAAATGGCTGCAGACTGAAAGGTTGCAGACCAAATGGCTGCAGACCAAATGGCTGCAGACCGAAAGGCTGCAGACCGAAAGGCTGCAGACCAAAAGGCTGCAGACCAAAAGGTTGCAGACCAAAAGGCTGCAGAACAAATGACTGCAGACCAAATGGCTGCAGACCAAAAGATTGCAGACCAAAAGGATGCAGACCAAATGGCTGCAGACCAAAAGGTTGCAGACCAAATGGCTGCAGACCAAAAGGCTGCAGACCGAAAGATTGCAGACCAAAAGGATGCAGACCAAATGGCTGCAGACCAAAAGGCTGCAGACCGAAAGATTGCAGACCAAAAGGATGCAGACCAAATGGCTGCAGACCAAAAGGCTGCAGACCGAAAGATTGCAG
>NW_015151219.1:104189-115468 GCF_000732505.1 Cyprinodon variegatus
TCTATCTATCTATCTATCTATCTATCTATCTATCTATCTATCTATCTATCTATCTATCTATCTATCTATCTATCTATCTATCTATAATAATACTAATACATTTTATTTGTAGCACCTTTCAAAACACTCAGACACACTGTACAGGTAAAAACAATAGGAGATAATAAAAAAAGGAACATTGTCATAGCTAAATGAAACAACACAAACCACACACAGGAAAGTAACAAAAAAAAAGTCATAATGAAAAAGCAATCTTGTACAGGTGGGTTTTGAGTTTTGATTTAAACAAGGATAAAGATTTAGTGTTGCAGATGTCAGGTGGGAGTGAATTCCAGAGTGTGGGTGCAGACCGAGAAAAGGCTCTGCTCCCCACAGTGCTAAGATGGGCGGAAGGAATAACGAGGTGGGTAGTAGAAGAAGATGTAAGTATGAAAAGGAGTTGAAATTTGAAGTAAATCGGAGAGATAGGGAGGGGTAAGATTGTGAATAATTTAAAAGTAAGTAACAAGTTTTTGAACTGTATTCTGAACTTGACAGGGAGCCAGTGGAGCTGCTGTAGGAGTGGGCTGATTTGATGGAAAGAGGAGGTTCTAGAAATGATGCGAGCTGCTGAGTTTTGGACTGCCTAAAAATCCCCCTCTAAGGGATTGATACAATATATTGTATTAGATTTGTTACTTCAAATCTGAACCTATGTAATTCTTTACTGTCAAGCAGTCCACAAACTTGCCAAAGGCCTTCAGTTGATCTAAAATTCTGCAGATGTCTGATGAAAATTAAAAACAAAGATCATATTGATCCTATTTTAGCTTCTATTCATTGGCTTACAGTCAAATCCAGAATAGCATTTAAAAGTAATCCTCAAGTATAAAGCTTTGCTGTCTTATATCAAAGATCTGATCATGATGTTCCTAACATAGCACCTCACTCTCAATCTACAGGTTTACATTCTAAAAGTAGAATGGGAGGCAGATATTTTAGTTATCAGGGTCCTCTCCTATGGAAACAACTACCAGTTGTAGTCTGTGAGGCAGAAAAAGTCTGCTTCTAAGCCAAGGCTTAGAACTTTCCTTTTTGATAAAGCTTATAGTTATAGTGGCTCAGGTTATCCAGAGCTATCTCTATAGTTATGCTGCTATAGGCTTAGACTGCTGGAGGACATAAGCACCATTTTTATCCTCCTGTTTCATTCTGTCTCTATTCTCCAATTCTACAGTATAGTTCAACCCCTAACTTTATTCTCTCTATGCTTTTTCTCATCATAGTTGCTTCATCTGGTCTATTCCTGTTTGACTCTGACACCATCCTGGAGAGAAATAACAGGTTGCCTGCTACCATCAACACCTTAGATTGTAGATGAAGATGATAGTGTTGGGCCCTTGTTCAGTGCTCAGTCCTGTTTCTCACCTAGACACAGCTAGAAATGCAGCTTTTACTGTAACTAACTGTATGTCTGTCTTTCATCCCTTTTGGCATGAAACTGGCTCATAGCTCTTCTGCTTAACTGGTATTTATGGATCAGTGCTTATATGCTCCTTTTGTGTGTCTTCTTGAACCCCAGTCGGCATCAGCAGAAGGCCGCTCACACTGAGCCTGTTTCTGCTGGAGCTTTCTTCCTGTTTAAAGTAAAAAAAATGTATCCTCTCCACTGTCACTGTATGCATGGTGTAAGGGATTGTTGTAGACTCTTCCAGGAGGAATGTATCCTTCAAAGTCATTGGCTTGATGCAATCAGCTGGTTTTCCTTACAAAACGTCTAACCAATCTGACCGTATATTCTGATAGAATTGCCCCCGCAAAGTGCCTTAATTTTTCCTTGTGTAATGAATTTACATTACATAAATAAACTGAATTAATTTAAACTAAACAGGATAATTTTGTTGAAGCAGTTTTAATATTTATTTGGATTATGTTTACTCCTTTTCCTGTTAAAAAACATCTGATTATTATAAATTATATATTAGAATAAAGATTAAAATTCTAGTCACTATTTGCAGTTATTAAAAAATTCTCTAAATTATTTGACCCTTACTTTGGCTTCTGAATGCTTGTTGCCTTGGAAATGTTGAACCCAATCATATTCTGGTCTTCCCTATGTTTGTCTTCTTCCACAAAAACACAGGCAGGTTGTGTTTTACAAACACAACACCATTCAACGTGTGTGTGTGTCGAACCAAAATCTATTCCCAGATGTCTAACCAAAAGTCAAAACTGTTTTCTGACCTCATCAGATAATGAAGTAAACAAAATAGGTCCCAGCTGATATTGTTCATAACAAGAAAAATAGTCTCTAAGTTTAAGGAGAGAACTGATGAAGAATGTATAAACCAATACATGATGCAATTACCCATAAATCATATTTATCACTGCTTTAAATCAGAACACATCCCACTCATTAGGAAAGTTTAAACTTATGCGTTAATCTGTGATTTCTTTGGAACACACCTCATGCGCAACATTTTTTACCTTTGCTTAAATGAGTCTGTTATGCAACCTGCTGTAATGTAAAATGTTCTTCATTTACATTCACTTTGAGAGACATGTACCAATAGAAGAAAAAAATGCTTTAATCTTTTGTTATTTGAGTTGACAGCTTCATCAATGCACCCAAGGACTGATTGACTTCATTTCCTCCCCTCTCTAAATCACTACACCGATAAGGCTGAGGGTTGCTGCTGCTGCTGCAAAAAAACTTCATTGTTCAGGAGGATTTCACTAATGTCAGCTTCTCCCGAACTATGGATTTGAAAGATGTAGAAGTGAAAGAAAAACTCTGCAGGAGTGCAACTCTAAGCCAAAGGCTCTGCATCACAGTGGTGGTCCCTACCACTCAGATATAGACATCCTTAAGAGTTCACTGTTCTTTTCAGGGTGAACTTAGTTTTCATTTATGTAAAACTTTGACAAATGGTATTTTAAAAGCACCTTGGCCTTAAAAAAAAAAAAAAAAAAAAAAACCCGGTTTCAAATCTGCTTTATTTTATGTCCTGCCCCCCTTTTAGTGTAGTCACTTAGTGGGTTAGCTATAAAAAAGAATCTTTTGAGAACGAACACTCAAAGTAAGACCATATCAATGAAATAATAGTTTCATAAAAGTTTCAGCAGATATTCTCACTCATTTTGGTAGCACAACCTAATTGGAAAAGGAAATGACTTGAAATCGAATTGACTTGCTGTCACATCATGACACTAGAGAAACGGGGGGGGTAATGAATCTTTAAACTTTGTATAAATATGTGAAAGGCAACTGTGGATTTGCAACAGTGAATTTGCAATGCAGGGAACTCTGTCAGAATGTTAATTGCCCTAGAGCATATCAATAGCATTTCAGATGAAGGAGAGGTGGAGCCTTTTAATCATCCCAGCAGGTGGCCTTGAACGAAAAACTGCAGTTAACAGCTTGAATGCATCGACTCGACTCTGCTATCCTAACCGAACCTTGAGTCCAAACTACAGTATTGGTCAGTAATTTTACACAAACATCAAAGCTCTTTAGTTTATATTTCCTCTAAACCTGCTTTCTTTTACACACAAAAAAAAACACCTAGCTTGATCTTCATATAATACAGTTATGGTGGCAGAAAATGCAAACCTATATTTTATTAATATTATATCAACATAGTTCTTGAAGAAGTGTGAGGTCACGATTTCTTAACTATAAAAATGCCCACTGCCTCAGATAGGGGAGTTCAACTGTCTTGCATAGGAGTGATGGTCGAATGAAGCAGGGGAGGGAAAGATGGATTGGGGAAACATCTACTGATCTGTCAGGGTGAAAAAAGATCTGAGCTGTCGTGGTTATATAAGAAGCTGTGATAAGTTCCTCGATAGATGTCTGGACCCAGACATGTAATGTATGGAGCCCCATCATTCTGCTGAGGAAACGGATAACAATAATAAGCCCCTTTTTTAGGGTAGAACTAGAACTGAAAGGATAGACAACATAGATGCGGAGTAATTTTATCAATAAACCAGTTCTTTAGGTCTTTTTTTTATTTTGTGTAATTTATTTAGGTCCATTTTCTTTGAAACCCTGTCCTTGAGTATTGTCTAATATTTTTTACTGATTGTGTGGATTTTCCGGTACTGCTCTCTCTTTTATTCTTATTTTATCTGCTTCTCCATCTTTTTATTTGTGTTTCATTCAATTTCCCCACTGTGGGAAAATAAACATAGTTCTTTTTTTTCTTTTCCAATCATTTTCTCCCTTTTTTTTTTTTTTTTTTGTCTGACCCCGTTTTATCCCTGATGTTTATGTCCAAAACATTTTTATTCCATCCTGTTTCAGATGCAGTGTTTGCTGTCCCAATACTTATGTTTTTTGTTTCTCTGTCTTTTTAGTTTTATTGAAACTCTTTTACATAATTCTATCTACTTTATGCTTGTGTTTTGGGTCTTGCATTGCACACATGCGCAGCTGATACTTAGCTCTTCATTAATTGCTATCCAAAAAAAAACTGTACTGGTAAAATAAAGCTTTAAAACATTTTAACCATCAAAAATGAATTCTATTTAGATTATAACATGGTTAAACCAACTTCCATTATTCTCTTCCTCTTGTTTATTCTTATGGTGACATAACGTTTTACATTTTACTTAATTCTTGCTATTTTGAATGCAATAAAAGAGATATTAAGTGGTAAAGAATTTGTTTTTGCAGAATTCCGACTTAATCATGTGAAAACTAAGAATGTTGCACATCTGTCACTCCTTCAGGATCCTTTCTTCCTCCCATTTTCTTCTCTTTTTTGTAAATCTGATTTGAAATAACCTTGAGCTTCTTGCATTGAGACTATTTCTTTGTTTTGTTCTCTAATTCCTGTGCAAGGCTGCAGCACTCAGTGCCTAACAATTAACACAAGTCTAGGACCATCTCAGGCAGCTCTCTCACCATGGAAACTCAACTATTGTATGAGAGCTGAATGAAGCAGTGCAAAAATTAAAAAAAGAAGAAATCATGACAAGGAGAGAAACAATTTCATGGCCGATTATTTCTACTTGGAACCTAAATGAATATGATTAGCAACTGAATCCTCTTTTAAAGTCAGAATGCCAATGAAATTCCAACTTTATTTTTTCACACCTTTATTGTCACTTTATAGTGCATTAACAAAACAATGTTTGACACCCAAAGCTAAGAGATACATCAAGATATCAGATGGAACAATAATTACTGCATGTGTGAGACTCAGAGCTTGGTTCATATTAAAGGATTTTTGTTCAATGAATGAACAACAGTGACTAAAATAGGTGGGATATCCTTTGTAAAACTGATTCTCTGCTAAGTTACAATGATAAAAATAAGTCTTATAGTGGCTAAAGGCATAAAAACAAGGCACAAGAACAACTTTTTAATAGAACTACTGCAGTAATATAATCCTGAAGCAAATTTATAGAATAAATATCTTATCTAATCAAACGTACCACTATTTTCACAGCATTCAAAAAAGCAAGGCGGCAAATCCATTAAAAGGATTATTTTGCAAGATATAATAAAAAACATGATATACATTTCTGCTAATACAATTCAAACTTGGTTACATCAAATACATTTCATGAACATGATGAAAACTTCGGTAATTGTATAAATGAGGAGGTTGGTGGCTATTAAAGTTTCAATAAAGAATGCTGCCCTTTTATTTAGTTAGCAACCATTCAGTTTCACTTATTAACCTTTATCATACATTCACAAATTCACAAATATTAACCTGTAACGATACAATTTAAGCAGAAATGTACACTCAACCAGATAATGTGGTTCTCATTAAAAATGTGTGGTTGTCTTTTATTTTGCACATATGCTATAAAGTCATTGACTTTAGCTCTGAAGCCCTCTACTGTACATATGTTAATCATACTTTTAGACGAAGAAGATGAAATGTCCATGGATTGTGCACAGCACCAAAATCTCACAGTTGAAAATGCTTGGTGGTGAGGTAGAGTCTCAACAAGAGAACACCTCATTATGATGCAAAGTTTCTCTCTGAAGACCGAAAGTGCTGATCTGTTTTCCACTGCCAACCGCCTTCACAGTCAACTGTCTGGTCAAGGATCAAAAACCTCGCTTCATTTGCGATTGACAGAGAATGATTCCTGAGTGGAGAGTGAATATTCTACAAAGATTGTTCTTTAAACAGCAGTTCACAAATACGTAGTACTGCAAAGCACAAAATTATCACTGACATATGTTGTTAATAAGCTGTAAAAAATACTATTAACAAATCCCTTCCCTAGAATGATCAGGGGAGTTATTGTACTCATTCTCTGCCTGCAGCTGCAGTTAATCTTTTGAGCATGTGAGAACGCCATTATTCACCTTACTGCGACAGCCACTTGGGGAACATGCAGGTCAAAGGAACAAAACATTTGCATCTAGCCACAGCAAATAGTGGAAATCCATCAACATGTACCGGTAATAAATGATGCCAAGGTGCTAACAGTTTAGCTTTAGCTTTCCACAGTAGGAAGTTAATCAGTTATTAAATATGTACATTGAGATTGGGTTACATCCAAAGTCTCTAATGTAGACCACCATCGTGCATCCCTATGGTCTAAGTTTGATTTCAATAAAGTTACTATGTATGCGACAAATCTCATACAAAGACCAAAACCAACATAAGACCTTGACAAGCGACTCTTTAAATAATACTAATATTGAGTTAAAAAGCGGAATGGGTGTTATCCCGTCTATTTAAATTGGCCTTTTTTTTAAATGCATACTTATAGTGTACACAAAAGCCACTTTAATGAAATCTAAAATGTTGGTCTATGCATTACCCCCTACTAACAGTCAGGATAGCCATCAACATGTTTTATGACATTTGAATTTTTAGAAGGAATCAGCAAACATTCAAATCCATTTTTCCTTATTTCTACATGTACTTATGTGCTGATCTTGATATACATGAATTTTATTTACTTATTTGAATTAGGACAATCCACGTTTATCCACATGAAAGCTTAAAGCATCAATGTAAATATGCCAGTATCAGCACAGCTAACGTAATCAGAATGTTAAATGTTGTCATGAATGTTTTCAGATTTAACTATTCTTCTTGGTCTCTTGCCTAAAATAAGCAAACCTCTTCATTTTAGCTAAACTGCTCCCACACTGTTTCTAATTTAGCAAAGTTAGCAACTATTCTGTGTATCCAAAATTGAATATGAAGGTAATCATAATGTAACATTGAAAGTGAAATCGGCAGCTAGATTGATCTCAGTGACAAGACTTCCAGAGTTTGTTTAGGGTTTTCCTATCCTAATCAATGACATTTGGGCTGTACAAGTGGATTTTGTTATTCGTTGACATATTGGAGTCTATGTCTAGGATTGGTTTGAAAATGTTCAGATTATGACTTAATGGGATGTTCAAAATGTTAATATATAAAATAGCTTCAACTTAGAGTTACATTATTATGGGCAATACATTAGAATATTGATAGCATTGTGGAATTCTGGGAAAGTTGAAATCATTGTTGGTTTTGGTCTTTTATTGGATTTATTAAGGAAATACTGATTCCTCTTAGATCGTTGTAGTGATTTGAGTTAGACACAGGTCAATAGAGTCCTCCCAGCTTTGGTAAGGCCTGGAGGACATGTTCATGGCTAGTCATACGGGCCTGGCTTGTCTCCCATCTCCCCTCCCTTCAGTGGCACAGGTGTGATCCCGCAGCGTGCTCCTCACTCTGCTCACCCCGTGACAGTCACCCTGACCCCGCCCTCCAGGGCAGCAGAAGTCTCTGAAGCACCTCTTAAAGTTCTCATCCAGGAAAGCATAAAGGATGGGGTTGAGGCTGCTGTTGGTGTAGCCCAGCGCCACGCAGAAGAAGTAGGCAGCCATGACGGCAGTGGTCTCGGGTATGTTGGCTGACAACGCTTTGACAAGGATGAAGATGTGGATGGGCGTCCAGCACACCACAAAGACAGCAACCACCACCAGCACCAGGCGAGTGATCCGGCGTAGGTTACGGTCTTTCTCGCGTGAGCCTGACAGGAGGCGCACGCTCTTCAGTCGCAGCACCATCAGGGTGTAGCAAACAGAGATGATGATAAGGGGCGCCACAAATGCGAAGATGAAAACACATATCTTCATCAGGGTGTCCCAGTAGGTGTAAGGCTCAGGGAACTGTAAAGCACATTCTGTGGTCCCTGTTATCATGGAAGAGTTACAGAATAATGAGATTAAATAATGTGATCAAACAGCAGAACAGCTATAAGGCTTAAGAAATTTGAAAGGGGACCAGTCATACTGCCTAACTGAATTTCAATATCAAGATATAGAAAAATAGCGAAGCGATAATAGTATATGCAAGTAGTGACCAGCAGACATAAACTTTGCCATTTGCTGTCAGTACTTACTCACTTATTCCACACCTATGTAGCTTTGGCAGTTTTAGCACCTGCTTCAGTAAATACCAATGTTTATGTTTTCAAAGGATTGCTTCTGTCTTGCCCATCTAGACATTTGATATTGTTTTACACTTTTCCACACTTGATTTTTTTGACTTTTGTTTTTTCTGTCAAAACCCCCGATAGGGAAGTTAATACTTTACTTTGAGTCACCTGGTCTTTTAATGATAAATAGTGAGAAAAAATGCTGATGTTTACTGAAAAATAGACTAAAAAATTTTAAAACACAGAAATAACAGATAATAAGCCTATGGGGCAAGATAATTTAATCAGAAAACCTTTTTATGCTGACTAAGTGAGCTCCTGGCTTAGAATTATTAACTCATAGTATACAACTGGACCCCTTTAAAAAAATAGACTTTTGCTAAACAAAACAAAAAATCAGTGGTTAACAGATTTGTAAAAAATCTTTTTATCTTCTTATTCACACACTTCTGTAGATCATGACAATCTTTTTAACTGCCTCAAAAATCTTAACATTTTTTTAAACATTTTGTTGTGTTTCAACCACAAACTTCATAGTATTTTTTCAACATTTTGGAAAATCTGATGGAATAACATGGAGGTCTTCAGTATGGGGGTCTCTGAGCTACAGCGGGTGGGTTATGAATGCAATAAATCACAAATTGTAACATTTGCATCATTCCTTAAACAAGAAAAAAAATTTGATTTGTTACCTTTACATTGGTACCAAAAGTGTATACTAAGAACGGAATTAATCTTGATTTAAACATTGTAGTTTTTCAGACAGAAATGAGCTCTAGAACCCTTTTGGCCATGTTAAACCTTCGTGGTAAGTACTCTAACCACATGTCTGATAATATTTTTGTCAACAACCTTGAAATGCCTGTTAAATTATGCTGCACTACTCCCTGAGGTGCAGACATGCAAAGGAGATCTTAGCTATGTCTCTCTGGGGCCCCGAACTTTGCTGCAACTTTAGGTGCAACTCTTTTAGAGTTTGCTTAGACCAGTTTTGTATTGTGATATTTTCTCCTTTATTTCACGTTTTCCCTAAATTTTTATCTCCAGCATTTTGGTGAACTCTGACCAGCTGGATTAGAGCATCCTAAAAGCATAATGCTGCAACCATCATTTTAGATTTCACACATTTTGCTTTAAAAATGATGGGCAGGGTTTAACTTTTGACCAATCAAGAATAATTTTTATGATACCATACCATGTTATCTTCTTGCTCAAGTTTGCTTTGTCTCCTTCATATATAGAATATATTTTTTTTTATGTAACTAAAAAATGGTGCCTTTTCAGAATTCAACTTCTTTGTCTTAAAGTTATTTCCTGGACACAACAAGTAGTTTGATGCTCCTTTACTTTTTCCAGGGCTATCAGAAAAGGGGCCTGAATTAAAACACCACCAGGTTTTACTTTTCATGTTTTCTAAATTATTTTGGGATTTTTGTCATTTTCAGTTTACAAACACACTACAAACATACACTATTTGTGCTGGTCTGTCACATAAAATCCCATTAAAGCACTTTATATTGTGATGTTGTAATTTGACAAAATGTGGGCAGATTAAAAGGAAACTAATGTAAAATCGAGAGATAAATGTTTGTCTTTAGAAAGGTCCTCAGGTCAGATTAAAATGATGAGATAATGATCTAATAGCTTTTCATAAAGTGAATGTCAGTTTAGAAACAATTTTCCTGTCAAGACTAGCAGCTCTTCTAGACTTTTATTAAGAAGGTCTTGTTTAATAAATTGAGGCAGTCAATTAGAATAACTAGGGGCAAATATTCTTAAATGAAAGGACAATGAAAGATTAGCAGTTTGAAAATGAAGGAAAAATCTAAGAACAGGACTAAGACTGATTTACCATTGTTGGTATTGGTGCTGCCCAGCACCATGGCAGGGATCCCAGCAGCTGAGGAGAGCACCCAGATGATCACATTAATGATCTTTGCTTTCACAGGGGTGCGGAAATCCAGGGCCTTGACTGGGTGACACACGGCAATATATCGATCCACGCTCATCATGGTCAGGGTGAAAATACTGGTGAACATGTTGTAGTAGTCGATGGAGATGAAGACCTTACACGCCACCTCGCCAAATGGCCAGGAACTGAGCAGGTAGTCAGTGCTCTGGAAGGGCATGGTAGTAGTGACCAGGGCATCAGCCACAGCCAGGTTGAAGATGTAGATGTTAGTGGCTGTTTTCATTTTGGTGTATCTGCAAAGGGAGAATATGAAAATGGGCGGTAAAACCACATTTATGGAATAACTGAATTCCATTCGACACTGTAAGAACCAAATTTTAATATTAATATTAAACACCTCAGATCTCATTATAAGGAAGACGAGTCAAAGGTAATATGACAATAATCTCTAACATAACCCTTTAAAAACCAAAATAAATATTAAAATGACCTTTCAGTTAGATAACACAGATTGAATACTATTTAAACTGAACTCCAACTGTACTTTGTACATAACTATACAAAGTTGTATATTTTGCAATTAGATATTAATATGATAAACACAAAGTTTTATATTAAAATACTATAACATTATATAATATAAATATTATATTTTTATATAAAATATTGTTATTATTATTCAGTGATTTTAAGTATTGCTCTTTGAAAATGAGTATTATGATCTACTGAAGAAACTTAGTTGTAATGGGATTTTTAATTTCAATTACATTCTACACTGTAAAAACCAAATATTAATGAAGAGATGATGCAGAGAATCTTTTTGAAATCATTATGTTGATGCCTGATGTCTATCACTCACTTATTATCATAATTTTAATGCCATTTCTTTCTTTCTTTCTTTCTTTCTTTCTTTCTTTCTTTCTTTCTTTCTTTCTTTCTTTCTTTCTTTCTTTCTTTCTTTCTTTCTTTCTTT
>NW_015151219.1:115670-123021 GCF_000732505.1 Cyprinodon variegatus
TATATATATATATATATATATATGAAGCTATCTTTGTTGGATCTGAGCAGATTTACTATGTTCAATGTCTAGCCTATACAGACCAATAAAAAATACAGCTGTATATACAATATATATTAATAGTTATATCTATATATTCATTGTTTAATATACATATTTTTTTATAGTTACATATATATACATCCGCATTCACACCTTTTAGAAGTCAGAGTGTTTTTAAGCACTTTTCTCTGCTTCCACCCCTGCTACCCATTAGCACTTCATTTTTAAACACCAGAAAAATGGTAACTGTGAAACATGAAGATAAGCTGTCATAAAATCCCAATTATGAAAAGCAATTCCACTGGATCAGGCTTGTAGTCTCCTTCTATTTGTGCACCCATAGGTGAAATAAAAGTCAAGCAGTCCTGTGAGGAAGCTCTTGAAGTTTGCTAACTGTCAATACAAAATCAGAATTATGTATTAAAACAGAAAATCAGATCAATCTGTTGGTCTCATGTAGACTATGAAATGTTTTCATTTTATTCAGCAAATTGATCTTGAAATCAGTTAAGAATTCACTGGAGTTCCTAAAGTCATAAATTAGGGTTAACCTTAATTAACGTGTATTGTCTATTACCACAGCATTGTCTGACCTAAGATGACCGCTCTATTGGCACGCCTCTCACCCGATGACGCGGAGTCTACCGATGTCTATATAGTCCACCACTACCACCCAAGTTTACTTCTGTAAACACAGAGCACGCTTGCTTGTGACGTCATTGCATCCTCTAATGCAGTACACGTTGTATGAATGCAATTCACACAGGAGATCACATACAAGTCACATATATTTGGAAATAAGATAAGAAATAAAATAAGATTGACAAGAAAATCAGAATTATGCATTAATCCCTGCAGTTTGAATATAGCCTAACATACTTTTTGTCATGATTCTGGCAAAGTGATTGTTTACATTCAGCTCTTTCCCTGGCACCATTATCACTCATTCTATAACCTGTGCAGCTCTGCCACTTTTCATCAGTCATGATGCTTATCACCTGCTTTCCTGCTTATTTAACCAGCTTGCAAACCAGTTACTGTTGCCAGATTATCTAAAGTGTTTGTCTGAGTAAATATTCAGTGCTCCTTCTTTCCTTGCCTGCCTGATCCCAACCTCTCTTCTGCCCCCCGGATTCCTCGTTAATACACTCAACAGGTGTGCTATATCAAGATGCTGATGAGACACAATGATGAGTGCACAGGTGTGTCTTAGACTGCCCACAATATAAGGCCACTCTGAAATGTGTAGTTTTATCAGACAGCGCAATGCCACAGATGTCGCAAGATTTGAGGGAGCACGCAATCGGCATGCTGAGAGCAGGAATGTCAACCAGAGCTGTTGCTCGTGTATTGAATGTTCATTTCTCTAATAAAGGTTGTCTCCAAAGGGGGTTTTACAGAATTTGGCAGTACAACTAACCAGCCTCACAACAGAAGACCAAGTGTAACCACACGAGCCCAAGACCTCCACATGCAACATCTTCACCTTCAAGATAAGCTTCTGAGACAAGCCACTCAGACACCTGCTGAAAAAATTGATTTACATAACCAAAGAATTTCTGCACAAAGTGTCAGAAATCATTCAAGGGTAGCTCATCTGCCCGTTGCCCTCATCAGGGTCTCCACCGGACTCCAGTTCATCATCGTAACCGACTAGAGTGGGCAAATGCTCATATTCGCTGGTGTCTGACACGTTGGAGAAGTGTTCACTTGAGGAGAGACAGCGTTTGTGGTGTCATGTGGGTGAGCATTTTTCTGATGTCAATGTTGTGGATTGAGTGACCCATGGTGGTGGTGGGGTTATGGTATGGGCAAGCGTCTGTTTTGGACCAAGACCACAGGTGCATTTTATTGATGGAATTTTGAATGCACAGAGATACCGCAACAAGCTCCTGAGGCCCACTGCTGTGCCATACCTGAATGATCATGACCTCATGTTGCAGCAGGATAATGCACGGCCTCATGCTGCTGGGACCTCTCGAAAATTCTTGAAAGCTGAAAACGTTCAACAGTTCTTGCATGGCTGGTATACTCACCAGACATGTCACCCATTGAGCCTGTTTGGGATGCTCTGGATCGGTGTATGTGAAAGCATGTATCATTTCCTGCCAATATCCAGAAACTTTGCACAGGCATTGAAAAGGACTAGACCAGTATTCCACAGGCCACAATTAACAACCCAATCATCTCTACCCCCCCCCACATTGTGTGACATCTATGGCATTGTGCGGTTTGATAAAACTCCCCCCCCCCCCCCTTTTTTTTATTGTGGGCAGTCTAAGGCACACCTGTGTGCTAATCATGCTGTTTAATGAGCATCTTGATGCTCACTATCACATATTTAGACAGGCTTGTGGACTAAAAAAGTTTTAGATCTTTGAGTTCATCTGAAATAAAATGGGTGTTGCGTTTATATTTTTGTTCAGTGTACCTCTCCTGCTTTTAGATCTATGGCCAAGTTTCTGTCTCTTGACATCTTCCCTTTGGTTCGTCCCTGGATCTGTAAGCCTGTATATGTCTCAATGGTGAACCCTGTTGCTGTCTGCTTCCAACTACCACACTCAGTAAGAATGTATCCTCTGTTCCATGTGTCCTAGAATGTCAGGTCCTTTGTTTGAATTGTCATCACACCCTTTAGTGAAACATTAGAAGGAATGTACTTGAGTGTCTGGACAACTTTGACTCTTAATGAATAAAAAATAAGCTTCTGTGTCATTTTATGTTGTATATCTTTTTTTAAATCAAAAATTTTTATGGTTTAGCCATCAAATAAAAAGAGAAATCAAAATACATTATCAACAGACCAAATGTTAGTGATAATTGGCTACATATTACCGAAACCATGTGATACACTTTATGTTGAGCTGCATGCTTCCTCTCCTGTCTGTTCTAGAACATGTGTGCCCAACTCCTGTTCTTGAGCTTTGCTTCTCTACACACCAATCAAATGAATGTCTCATTATCAGGCTTCTGCAGAGTTGAATGATGTGCTGATGAGAGAATATAAAAATTTGTTTTAGGTGTGCTGGAGAGGGCAGACATCTAAAAGTTGAAGAATAGTAGCTCTTTGGAATGGAAGCTGGACACCTGTTCTCCCAGAGCTCTGTGGTTTTCCTGAAGATTTTCAGAAACACTTTAACAGTTTTGTTCTTTACAAACAAAAAGGCTTCAATCAATTTAGGTGATACAAATTTATAAGATTGTGAGAATGTGGGTAGATGTAAATTATTAAGAATTTGGTTAAATTTGGTATATTGACTAGATAAAGAGACCCCTACAATTCATTTATTATGGGAAAAAAACATTTGTTTGTTAAAATAATTATATATAGGAAAGTTCCAGTGTGCATTGCATCACTGCCCAACTTTTTCAGTTTCATACATACATTCTAACATATTGTTTTAACCACAAAGACATTTCTCAAGCAACACCTAGATTTAGTGCTTTAACATAATTTTTATGCAACATTTTTTAGCAAATATTGTGCTAAGTAATGCACATGTATGTGGCACTTTGAAACAATACAATAAGATGGAATTATTATTTGAAAATATCAGCTCAGCTCTCCAGCTGAAATTCAGGCACCAAGTAACTTAGGCACTCTTAATTGGATTTAACATAATAATGATTCCCCCTTTTGCCCCTTTTAATTTGTATCTCATTTTAAACCCAGTATTTAAGCTGTGCATCAGGCTTTTCTCATGAGCTTACATGCAATGAAAAATACTACATTTGATTTCAAAAAACAAGCGATGCAGTCTCTATTATCCTTTAGCTTACTGGGCAATTAAATGATGAAAAGTAAAAATAGAAACAATTTGACTACAGGAGAAATTCAAGACAAACACAAACATGAAAAACGCTGTAAAACAGACATAAGTAAATGTATATAAAATGCAGATTAATGTTATTGTTTCCTACGTGATGAAAGCGATGTACTGGTTAGAGTTAAACTTAAATAGAAGGGAGACACTCATGACTGCCGCTGGAAAGATAATAACGCACCACCTGTGCGCGCAGATTGGCAATGTGCGCTGCCTCACTTACTTACATGTGACAAAAAATGCAAGAACACTTAATATAAAAACTCACCTAATGATGACATACATTACTAAACAGTTGCCCACCAAGCCCACTACAAACACCACGGAGTACACGGCGACTATGATGGGTATGATGGGTGACATCGGCTCGGGTTCCGCGTCCCAGGTGCCGTTTGGAGTGTAGTTGAAGATGTCCGATAAGCCGGACTGCCAGGTGAAGTTCGGGTCGCACTCCCCCGGCTGGCCCGAAGCACAGCGGTCCTCTTTGAATATGTGCACCACGCCGCTCTCCATGGTGCTGAACACTGACGCGCCTTCTGCTTCTGCCGTGGGGCGTAAACTCACCGCCCGAAACAGCTGAATGTTACCTAATTAAGGTGGAAAAGGTTTTTCTTTTAATAACATAAACAGATGTTGGTTTTATTGTGAGTATCAATTAAAAAGAAAAAAAAAGAGCCATCGTTCAAGGGCATCTTTACAAGGGAGTAAAAGCACCTTACCTCTTTTAGTCCTCCCTCCCCTAAAAAGTTCCGTCAAAGGAAACCAAACAAGATTACGAGGAGCTATAAGGATTCACGACCAACAATCCGGATGGAGAAATTATGAGCAGAAACGACAGGTTTCTAGGCAGAGCATGAAGAAGGATGAAAAAGAAAAAACAGACTGTGCCACCGCTGCGCGCCCAAAGGTGCGCACTGGAAGCCCGCACTGCTCATTGAGTGACATCAGAATCTTGGCAAATAGATATTCCTGCCAGCAGAAAGGTTGAAACCAAATGTAATCACCTGCTGAGAGGCTTTATTTGGGTGTTGGTAATTTGTATAGTATCACATAGTCCCAATGAATGCAAAATAATAATAAAAAAATGTATATTGACTGTAATATTTCCTAACTGTGTTAACCCAATCCTAAAATAATTTTGCTTTATTTTGAGAAGTGGAATTAATCACATAAAAAGAAGTAAACAGTTCATATTCCTATCTATCTAACCTTTTATAGATCTTTTGCCGTAAAACAAAACAATTCAAATGCAAATTAAAACTCCAATGTATGGTGCTTCTATTTAGCAGGGACTAGCCAGATAAGAGCAAGATGTCTGTTTTTGAACCATGGTGGATGGCAAAACCAGATGTGTACTAATGCGGCAGGGAGGAAGAAGCTGGTTAAAAATGATGAGAAGAAAAGTGTTATCAAACTATGATCAGTCCTAGAGAAAAAAAACTGAGCCACAGTGCTTTTAGGTTCAAACATATTCTTAATTACCTAAATAATATTCAGAGAAAATGCAACATAGAGACATACCCCGAAACACTTCTTGCTGTTACTGCATAGAAAGTTGGTTCTAAAAAAACATACATTTAGGCTACTGTATCTAAATTGCTAATATTTCATGTTCTTTTTTAAAAAATGCATTATTCACATTCAGTCATTAGATATAATTGTCAGTGGATCAAATTAGGTCTATGGACACAATGCAAGTGAATATGTAAAGTTAAAAACGCTGTGAATATGTTTACAAGACTCAACTGCACCGAAAAGAAGCCCTTTGTTTCAAAGGTATGTTAAGAGTTTCCACAAACAGAGCATAATGGTTTTATTTATTTATTTATTTATTTGACAGGGACATTGTACATTAATAAGCATTCCTGCAAATGCACCAGAATTAGCCGAAAGGCTATTTTGCATCTGTTGTCCCTCGACAGATCTTAAAATTGTCTACCTAAAAAAACACAACAGTACGCATTGTACAATGAAAAATACACATATAAAAACAAATAAAAACAGCTATAACTCTTCAAAACTGATTTAAAAATACAGGATAAATGTTTGCTGGACTGCAAATTTTAGATTAATAAAACAGAATAAAACATAATATATATAGATATATATATATATATATATATATATATATATATATATATATATATATATATATATATATATATACGCGCTTGTTAATGAGCCAGTTATTTAGATGCTTTTTGAAAATAGTGTATGTTGTAAGTTCTCTGATGTTCTGAGGGACAGAGTTCCACTCTGTTGCTGTCACTGCAAAAGCTCTTTCACTAAAAGCACTTTTATGCATAGGAACAACAGTCTCCTCTAGCCAGTTCTGTAAAGTACACACAACTGGCTCTAGTTCTAGCTCTAGCTCCTCTTGCCTCTAGTTGTGTATTTTGACCAAGAATTAAGAAAAACACAAAGAGAAAATTGGACTGCAATTTAATTAAAAAAAGAAAAGAAAAAAAAGAGTTAATTATCTCCTTGGCACCTTTTGACTCATTTTTATTTTATCAGGAGTATTTAAGTCTGAAAATGTCTTAGTTGTGTGGGCTTGTTAACGATGTCTCTTTCATGTGCATCATTGTGTCTGTTTCATCTGCTCCATTTTCTCTCAAGCACAACGTCAACCCACTGGCTCAAAATGGAAAGACACTAAGAATCTAAATGAAGAAAGGTCCTCTTGACTTAAATCACATGCTTCCCCACTCACACAACCCCTTAACCCCAAAGAGTGCCCAGTTCCAATCAGTGCATCATCAAGCAGGTACTGTTTCTCTTCCTTTTTCTTCGTGCTCTAACAGTAGTTGCTTAGAGACCCATCACGGCCAGGTGTTTAATAGAGTGACAAAGACTTTTTGTCATTCTGTTCCCACATTGTCAAGACTGCGCTCGATTGACCTTGTGAGGCGACCCCTGTTTTGCAGCACAAATATTTGATTAAAAAAAGTGTCTCAAAGGTGCATCCTGAACCTTGAACTGAGAGTTAGTGAATCTATTTCACTCTTGTAGGAGGGACTCAGTCAGACAGTTCCAGTGTTTACTTTGAATCTTGGTTATTATTAAAGCGCCAAAGGTCTGTTTGTGCGCAGGAACAATCTTGTCTGCTGCTCCTTGAAGCAGTCGTTTTTTTTCTTTTTCTTTTCCTGTTACTTCCAATGGAAGATGGAAAATGGCTTTATTTGCTGGCAGAAAAAGAAGTCAAAGATCATAATTTCTTTGTTTTACTCTCTCTTTATCTGTACACAAAAAAACGTTGAGTGCCAGCAATTCAGTTTGTTTAAAACAAGAACACGAAATCATAGGAAGTAGTTTAGTTGGTTTCATTGTTAGTTCTGCTTTGTCTTCAGTTCCCCCACTTGTAAATCCCCCCACCAAACACACACACACACACACACGCACGCACACACACACACACACACACACACACACACACACACACACACACACACACACACACACACACACATATATATGTATGTATA